>NW_025423267.1:584869-733399 GCF_020497125.1 Mauremys mutica | reverse complement strand
TTCCCCGAAGGAGGAAGCCCCAGCCGCAGAGGTAGAGGGTGAGCAATCCCGTCCCAGCGTCCTCATGATCATCCCTCGGTATCAGACCAACCAGAAATAGACTTAAGGCTAAGGCCAAGACCTCACGACTGAGGGAAAAAGGAGCCTCAGTGATTGTTGCCCCTTTTGGGAGCACCCTAATCAAGGGTTACCCAGTACTTACTATCATCGAATTACCCTTAAGGGAAACTGTAATTTTCCGGGTGGTGGAGGCGGCCGCTGGCGTCCTAACTAATGGTATATGTCCCCTTCACCAATAGTGATACTGTATTAATTAGAGAGCACTCAGAATCCCCCGTTCTCGGAAGATCCCGCCCCATTAACAGCAGTGTTTGAGAACCTTGATCTCGGCCCATAACACACTACCTGGTGGCGACATCGACGATCTCAGCTGCTAAAATACCCTTATTGACCCGCCCTTGAAGATAAAGGCATTGCGCTAGTCCTCTCAAAAGCTCCGTGAAGCGGCTAGGGTGCTGAAAACCAGCGACTGGGGACCAGCGGCCCCCCATCCCAACGGTGGGCAGAATAAATATTGCCAGAGAGCCCTCCTGATTGGGGGAATAATGCCGAGAGCCTGACTAAGCACCGTGACTATGCCACTGCTATAGTACAGGGAATGAAGCGCTGTATCAGAAAAACACCAAATTGGGCCAAGCATGTATAATATTCGACAGGAAAAGAGTGAAAATCCAGCTTGCCTTTTATGAGCGCCTGTGTAACACCTGTAAGAGGTACACAGACCTCGATCCGGAGGATGCCAATGGAAAGCGGGTATTGATTCCCCTTTTCATTGGACAATCCTATGAGGACATCAGGAAAAAGTTGCAAAAATTGGATGGGGCAATCGGGTAAAAATATAGAGGAACTTCTGGGGATTGCGATGAAAGTTTACGATCGCAGGGACGATAAGGAGCAAAAGAAAGGGGCTCGCGTGCTGGCGATTGGCCCTAAGGGAAGCAAGAGAGGAAAAGGGGGGTAAGGCAAAAGGACGACCAGGATCATTGGGTAGAGGAAAGGGCCCCCGGTTGGGTCGGAATCAGTGTGCCTACTGTAAGGAGGAGGGAGGCCACGCCCGAGCCAGAAATGCTCTCACCGGTACATATCACCCTTAAGGAAGGAAGTTGCCCAGTCCGAATCCGACAGTATCCCCTGAAACTGACCACTCGAATCGGGTTAAAACCCTTAATTCAAAAGTTCATACAATGCGGGTGGCTAAGGGAAGGCACTTCCCCATATAATACTCCGATAATGGGAGTGCCTAAACCTAATGGACAATACCAACTAGTGCAGGATTTACGGCAGGTTAATAAGCTTATACGAAGCGCCCTAATCCCGTCGTCCCGAACCCCCATACGATTCTAGGACAAATACCGAGAAGCCATGGCTGGTTCTCCGTAATAGATTTAAAAGATGCTTTCTTTTCTATTCCCCTTGATCAGGAATCTCAAAGGCTGTTTGCCTTTGAGTGGGAGGATCCCGATACCCACTACAAAGCTCAGTATCTCTGGACTGTTGTTCCGCAGGGTCTCACCTGTGAACCTGAAATTTTTGGTAGCCAGCTACGGAGGGACCTCGCTCCCTTCCTAGCTCATCACCCTGCGTGCAACATAGTCCAGTACTGCAATGATTTACTTTTAAGTACTGAAACAGAACAGGCTTGTAAGGAACAAACTGTAGAACTCTTTAACTTTCTAGGGGCACAGGGATATAAAGCCTCTAGAGAAAAAGCACAATTGGTTAGACAGCAGGTTACTTTTCTGGGGTACCACCTTAGTCAGGGAAGTCGTAGTTTGAGTAACGATAGAATCCAGGCTATACTTGACAGCCCTCAGCCCCAGAATCCTAGAGAATTAAGAGCCTTCCTGGGACTGACTGGCTTTTGCCGACTCTGGATCCCTGACTATGGGGGGAAAGCCAGACCACTATACGAGGCTCTTACTAAAGAAGGTCTGTTGCATTGGAGGTGGACTAAGGAGAAAGAGAAAGCATTTCAAGAGCTTAAAAAGGCTTTAATGCAGCCTCCTGCTCTGGCTGTCCCAGATCCACGGAAGCCATTCACCCTATATGTCCACAAGAGAGCAGGGGTAGCGTCTGGGGTTCTCTGTCAAAAGTCAGGACCGACCTGGAGACCCATCGGTTATTATTCCAGGGTCTTAGACCCAGTTGCCAGGGGCTGGCCGGCTTGCTTGCGAGCTGTTGCAGCAACTGCTCTCCTTGTACAGGAAGCCGAAAAATTAACCCTGGGTGGAGATACTGAAGTCGTGGTACCTCACGGGGTGCCTCAGATACTAGGGACAGGGGCTGGGGACAGACATTTAAACCCCAGTCGACACACTAAATATGAGGTGGGACTTCTACTAGCCCCAACTTAACCTTTAAAACCATTAGTTCTCTCAATCCAGCTACTTTACTGCCTGATCCCCAGGTCCCCCGTGTTACTGAACCAACCCATGACTGTATCGAAGTCTTACAACAAGAAACTAAACCCCGTCCCGACCTCTCAGATGTGCCCTGGCCCAACCCTGATATCGAGGCATATGTAGATGGTTCTAGTTACGTACTAGATGGGAAACGATATACAGGGGCAGTAGTGATTAAGAACCAGGAAGTGGTGCATCAATTTAAACTTAGCCCCACTTTATCCGCCCAAGCGGCAGAACTAGTGGCTCTCATTGAGGCCCTCCGCTTGGGAGCTGGAAAAACTACCAATTTATATACAGACAGTTGTTATGTGTATATGGTAGTACATGCTCACGGAACCTTATGGAAAGAAAGAGGCTTCATCACAGCTTCAGGACAAAGAATTGCTCATGGGACTCTTATTAAATTGTTACTTGAAGCCCTAATGCTTCCTCTGCGGGTCGCTGTAATTCATGTCCGAGCACATGGAAGGGCCCCTGAGGCTGAGCAGCGCAAGTATAATCGATTGGCTGATTTGGCTGCGAAAGAAGCCGCACACAGGGGAGTAGCATGGCTTCTGTTGGTTCAAGATACTGAGGCTAGCACCCCTATTCCCCACTACACAGCAGAGGAGGAGTTCCCATGCACAAAGCCGCAGGGGCCCAGCAGACTTCCTCTGGGTGGTCGGAGGTTACCTGGAGGAGAGATATTTGTACCCCGACCAGTGCTCCAAGAAATTCTCCAATCCCTACATAAAGAAGGACATATGGGATCGGGAGCAATGGTCGACTTGGCCACCCGGTCCCTTAGATCAATGGGTATGCATGTAGAAGCCCAAAGGATTGTTAATAATTGTTCTGTTTGTCAACGAACGAACCAGAAGGGATGCGGCCCCCCTGCCCCAATGGGAGGCCGGCCCTGGGCTGACTATCCTTTTCAGAGGTGGCAAGTGGACTTTGCTGAAGTCCCCCCTTGCCGGGGCTACAAATACTTGCTTGTTTTTGTAGATCAGCTCACCGGATGGGTGGAATGTTTCCCCACCCGACACTGTCAGGCCCGAGCAGTTACTAAGGCCTTGCTCCACGAAATACTTCCCAGAGTCCATCTCCCTGAGGTAATTGAATCGGATCGGGGAAGTCATTTCGTTTCCCAAGTGGTCCAGCAGGTAGCGCAGGCCCTCAGTATCCAATGCAAATTGCATACACCCTGGAGACCGCAAAGTTCAGGTCAGGTAGAGAAAATGAATAGGACCCTCAAGGACACTCTCACAAAACTATGCATGGAGTCCGGTTTAAAGTGGCCTGATGCCCTACCGCTTGCCCTTACCCGCATTCGAAGGGCCCCACGCAAGGGTCTAAAACTTTCACCCTTTGAATTGGTTTTTGGGTTCCCTCCCCGAGTGCTTATCCCCGGGTTTCGGAGAATGTGAACTGGGAGGTAGGGAATGATTCCTTGTGGAAGCAGGTCTCTGCGCTGCAATCTGTTTTGTTTCAGCTACACCGATACGCAGCACCCTTCCAGGCTCTCCCCTTGGATCGACCTGTACATTCATTCCAGATCGGAGACCAGGTCCTTATTAAGAAGTGGAAGCGTGATCCTCTCACATCACGGTGGGAAGGCCCATATACTGTTTCGCTTATCAGCCAAGCCGCCGTTAAGGTTCTTGGGAGCGACAAGTGGACCCACTACACGAGAGTGAAACGCATCGCCAGCTCAGATCCAGAGGATGAATCAACTGAAGAGGACAACAACCCTCTGCTCTCCCCGGCTCCGGACGCCCGGGGTGACACAGGTGAAGACTCCAACTGGGAGTATCAGGAACTGGAAGGCCTGAAAGGACTTTTCAAAAGGAAGAAACAATGAAGTTGTTCCTTTTGTTTCTGTTTTGTGTACTCAATTGTTTCTTACAGTTGGGAAAACAGGTTTTTACAGTTAGGGGAAATAATAGCATGCTCCTTTAACCTTACTAATTGCTGGGTGTGTGGTGGCCCAGGGGAACTGAACGAATGGCCCTGGGTAGCCCAACCAGTACAGCCTAAATACTTGGTGAGTAATCTCAGCATCGTACACAATGGCACCGAGCAATGGACCGAGGATAGTAGCCCTTGGCGACTCTATTCAGCTGGCATGGGAATCTTTTGCCTTAATCGCACAAAACCCGAGGGACAGTTTGTAGGGGAAAGCAAATGTAGCTGGACTTTATCTCGGGGGTATGATTGCTATCATCATCCTGGCTGTCACACGTATGATTGTTCCAAGTACCGGGGGCGCTGGAACCACACCCATGTCAAATTAACTAATAATAGCTGGGTAGAATGCTCCTATCAACACCATACTGGGGATGGTTGTAGGGCTGTGGGACTGGATGGGTTCTTTGACTCCCTCTTTTTGGCCTGTCAACGGGACAATACCACTAGCAAAAAGCACATAATACGGTGGTATCAATGGGCATGGCAACACCCTAATGGAACCCGAGTTACCCATTTCAGGCATTTTTGGTCTAATACTAATAGGCCCAGGTCTGGTTGTAAGTGTGCCTGGAAAGCAGGAGCCGGAGCATGGAAATGTGAATACTGTGCTCCTGATGGGGTACCGTCCTCAGTGATGGGTGGGCCCTTTGGAGGACCCTTAGGAATGGGTAACCACATATACTATGAACGGCCTTTAGATCCTGATACCTGGGATGGCCTCTTTGCTAACGGGACCTGGGCCCTAAAAGGCCACTATTGGATCTGTGGGTCCTATGCCTATCGTAGATTGCCACCAAATTGGTCAGGGGTGTGCTATGTGGGATACATCAGACCTTTGTTCTTTCTCCTGCCCCAAAGCCAGGGAAACACATTAGGAGTTAGAGTGTATGATGATCTCGTTAGAGAGAAGCGGTTTGTGGACTCCACTCTGACTGCCGGGAGTTCCCAGGCCTGGGGAGCTCAGGAATGGCCCCCTGAAAGGATTATCAGACACTATGGGCCTGCCACCTGGAACCCTAGTGAACTTGTAACAGGGGCCAGGGAACCAATTTATAATCTAAACCGCATTATCAGGCTGCAAGCTATCTTGGAAATATTAACCAACCAAACAGCTGCAGCACTAGATCTGCTGGCAGATCAGTCAACCCAGATGCGAAATGCTATCCTCCAACACCATATAGCCCTTGATTATTTGCTGGCAGAGGAAGGCGGACTCTGTGCAAAGCTAAATGAGTCTAACTGCTGCCTGCAAATAGACGATAATGGGCAAACAGTGAAACAGTTAACGAAGGAGATGAGAAAACTCGCCCACGTCCCAGTCCAAACCTGGGGTGGGTGGGACACAGACTGGTTCACATCCTGGTTGCCGCAAATGGGATGGCTCCATAAAGGCTTTTTGCTTTTTATACTCTTCATAACTACCCTTATAACCCTTGCTTGCTTTACCCCCGGCCTAGTCGCTGTAGTCCGACGACTGGCTACTCATGTTACCTATCAGCAGATACTGACCTTATATCGGCCTGAAGATCGGTCAAAGGAAGCTGAGGAGTGGGGGAATTTAAGCTCTTAAAATGCTTTAAGGGGGGAAAGCTGTTAGAAAAATGAGCAAATATAGACAGGCCTGTGAGCAAGACTAGGCCCTTGAACATAAGTAGAATCAAAGCCCTGAAACATAAACAGGGAGAAAAGCCTGTGTCAGCTAGTGCTTATCAGCACACGCTTGGCGCGACATGTATGCAACTGCTTTCTCATGCGTGTAGCCAAAGGTATTTAGAATAATGGGTCAAACGGGATATCTTATGTCTTCCTTACAATGATAAATGTATCCGCAACAGCTGCACCCTTATCATGATGAATGCATCCATGACAGCTCCAAGTATCTTGTTCCTTTTTGATTAATATATGTATACTATGTACTCCATTATTCCCTATAGGTATAGCTACAGGTGCCTAAGGTCAGCCAAATAACGTAAATACAATGTCAACAAAGTTGTTTGTTACAGGGAGTCGGGTGTGTCTCTCTCTGGCACTAGCCGAGAGGAGAACACCCGTTCAGCTGATCGATCAATAAAGAAAATGGAACTCGTCTTCCTGTCTCCGTGCCTCCTTGGTGTAATTAGGTAAGCTCCAGGGGGAAACGAGCCCTTTTGGCTAACAGCATCATTTAGGTAGAATTCCAGCCATGGAACACTGAGGAGGGGAGGAGTAAAAAATGCCCCGTCCAATTATTACCTCCTCTCCAGAGCTCAGGTCAGGAGCTACAATCCTTTCTCCCCCACAGTCCCTGTGCCAGGATCCCTCAAGCAGAGCCTGGAGTCCTGCCCCTGGCATCTGTACTATTGACAAAGACTATAAGTGACAGGGACAAAACACTCAAATCCTGCCTGGTGCGGGGAGCCAGGTTTGCTCTTCAAATTCTGTCATTGGTACATTTCCAGGTCTGGGAATGTCCCACAACAGCATTTAATGGGAAGCTTCCTGCAGAACAGTGACACTGCACAGAGCTCCTGTGGAGGAGGGGTGGGAATTAGTAACATTTTGAGGATCGTTTGGGAAATGAGCCTTTGCTGACAAGGTTTGTCTTTGTTCATATTTCGCCTTCAGGTGTTATGTTGAGGGATCTTTAGTGTATTTTTGTGAGGTTAATAACTATCTCCTCAACTTTATTTACTCATCTTAAAAATTGTTGTCACTTGATTTTTGCATCACCCTGTGAAAATGCAACTGACACTTGTGGCTTTCTACAGGGGGTCGTGATGTTAAAGTTGGGGAATTCAGTCTCTGTACTTCTGGGGGGGGGGCTGCCTTTTTACAGCTGCCTCACGGCCAGACACACCGGGCTGTTAGCTGCACCCATTGTCCTTGCCAGGGGCCCCTGCTGAACCTTGGTCGGCTGCACTGCCGTGCTGGGGTGACTCTGCAGGTGGAGAAGCTGCTGTGGAGCAATGTAGAGCAGGTGCAGGAAGGAGATGGGGTCACTATTCACATTCTGACCTGCACAATTTTCCAAATTTGGGAATAGATTCATAGACTTAAGGTCAGAAGGGACCATTATTATCATCTAGTCTGACCTCCTGCACAATGCAGGCCACAGAATCTCACCCACCCACTCCTGTAACAAACCCCTAACCTATGTCTGAGTTATTGAAATCCTCAAATCGTGGCTTAGAGACCTCAAGGTGCAGGGAATCCTCCAGCAAGTGACCCGAGCCCCACGCTGCAGAGGAAGTCGAATGTCCAAGAACAATTCTAGGGGAAGGTGAATGCAGAGCAATGACTCTGGAGATACCCAGACCTCCAATGGGGGCAGTGGGGAAATTAATAATGGGAAGATCATTTGCGAAATTAGTCGTCACTGACAAGATTTGTCTCTGTTCCTATTTCACGCTGTGGTATTAGTTAGAGGAATCAAGACAGATTTTTACTATATTAATTAAACACTTAATTTTGTTTAACCAAGCCAAAAACTTAGTGTCACTTATTTTTTTCTCTGGCCTAGCAAGAATGAATTGAATTTCATGACTTTCTGGAAAGTTCAGCGAGATTAAATGTGGGGAATTCAGTCTCTGTGTTTGTGAGCTGATGTTTTCCTCTCACAGGTCAGTACCTGCATTGAAATACCAAGAGGGATCTAAGGGCTGGTGTACGCTGGGCACTGAACTGGCAGAGCGACGTCTCTCAGGGTGTGACACCCCCTAAACCCATAGAGTTAAGGTGACCTAAACCCGGGTTAGATAGTGCTAAAGGAAAGGAAGAATTGTTCTGTCCATGTAGCTATTACAGGGATGGGAAAACACCTGTAGTCACTGTTTACTCCAAAGTGCTATAGCAGCACCACAGCAGCATTTTAAGTGTAGACAGAGTGAAACTACATCTGGCTCCAGTTTGCACTGTGCATGCTCAGGTACTAAGACTACAATAATAATAACAACAACAACGCAGTGCTTGCATAGCTGCGAGGATTTGAATCTGCAGAGAGAGACCCCAATGGATTTCTATGCCAGCACCTTAACCACTTGGCCACAACTACTTGACAATTTTGGCTTCACTGAATTGTCACTTCAAATTGTTTGCTCAGACTAGCTTCCCCAGCACACTCATGGCTGCATTAGTGTAAGTGTATCCTGGGCTGAACAGCGAGAATTCCTGCCCATTTCCGTTCCGGTTGGAGCATGATCAGAGTGTGTTTGTGTGAACGACATTGCTGTAGATTATTGTTTATTCCCCACTCTGACAATTCAGACAGTCCCTTTCCTAGTCAAATCTCCAGCACATCGTTCCAATAGCAGGGGGCAGGATTTCTCTGGGGCACTGAGGGCTGGTGCGTGAATTCAGCCTTGCATTCCACCCTTGATGTTTCATGGACTAACACCAGCAGCAGAAAGAAAGAGCCGAGCCAATATCTCCCTGGCAGGGATGCAGGTGCCACGTCCCCTCTGTCTGACCATCGCCATTGCAGGAGAAAAAGGTTCACTGGAATCGAATGCCCTGGCTCAGACAAGAGACACAGGAAGATTTTGCTGTTCATGGATCTTTGCAAAGGAAATTTTGTTTTTGTGTGAAACTGAGGTCGGAAATGAAACGTCCACATGGTGGCCCAATGCTCTAGGGAATGTGGGTGAAGGACTCGGGCTGAGAAATGATTTAACAGGGGTTTGTTTCAATTTATTGTCCCGATTAAAATCTATGGCTAAAAGGCAGCCACTGTTGTTAGTACTTGTACCTGTGTAGGGACACCCCAGTGGGTGTCAAGTCCATTGCCTTCACCAGGGGCAGTCGATTATTTTAGCAAAGTACAAATTTCTTGGTCAAGGCCTAGGCTCCAGAGAAAACAATACACTGCTGATAAGAAGAAGTACATCAAATATTTTGCAGCCACCATGGGCATAACTATGATGTGTCGTGTTTCACTCTTTATACCTGGCGCCAGCTCCTTTCCCTTTGGCCTTGTAGTTGACTAAGGGCAAAGCTGAACATCTCCTCAGATACCAGGGAGTGTTTATGTCCATTCCTGCGAGCTACACAGGGGTTTGATGTTGCTGCTTTCAGTCCTCTGGCTCTGCCGGGATAAGGAACAATTCAGGCTGTCACTGAACTGAAGGAGGAAGATCAGTTTTTGACAGGGAGAGGGACGCCTCCTCTTAAAGGTGTTTGTCTGGCTGGCAGTCCTGGTTACCAGGTCTCGCCCGTGGGGCTCCAGCAGTTTTGGGACTGGGTCACTCCCTTGGCCCCACCTGCTTCCCCCAGGCGCTTCCCCGCCCAGGGGCCCCATCAGTGCAGCGGAGCTGAGCAGCGTCTGCCTGCTCGCTCCAGTGGCTGCCGGCTCCTCCCCATGGCAGGGCAGGGTGGGTCGGTGCCTCCGTGCGCTGCCCCCGCCCTGAGCCCCTGCTGGCAATGGGACACTGTGGGGGTGATGCCTGGGGGCAGCAGCACATAGAGGCCCCCCAACCCACCCCGCCTTGGAGCCCCAGGTAAGCGCCACACTCCTGACCCCCTTCCTGAGCCTGCACCCCCCTCCACACACGCCTGCCCCCAACTCCCTCCCTCAGCCTGTGCCCTCTCCCTCCACACACCCCCTCCCGCCTGCCCCAGTATCCCTCCCAGAGCCTGCACCCCCACCCCTCCTCCTGTTCCCCCTACCCCCTGCCCCAGCCCAGAGCCTGCACCCAGCACCCAAACTCCCAGAGCCAGAACAAGAAATTTTTGTGCCCGAGGCAAACACCCACCATGGCCAAGTTCAGCTGCTCCAAGCCACTGAACAGCAAGCACCTCCGCTTGGGCCCCCAAATCCCTGCCACTTTCCCCCTGGCCACTTTTACAGATGCCCCTTCCCTGGTACTGCCCTCGCTCAGCTGCACAGAGGAGCTTTCGTCCCCAGTCCCTGCCCTTCACCCCCTCTGGCACTATTCTTGAGAACTACACAGCCTCACGCTCTTCCCCGAAATGACTCCAGTGGAGGAATTCAAAGCAAGAACCATTAAACACAATTCTGTTCTGAGACAGAGAAGTCTTTCAGCCTCCTTCCTCTCGCTGGTTTCCCTGTACACTCTGAATTTGCATAAACCCACCCACCGATCTGTGACTAACAATCTCACCCTGCTAACTCTTCCAGCAAAACGGGCCAAAGAAAGCGTATGCAAGCGCTGTACCACAGCCCCAGTGCTCTTTTCGGTTCCTTCCTACAGAACTTTCACTCCATACCAGTCCAGTTCTTGCTGTTGCTTGTCTAACCACTGCGTACATATGCTATACTGTACCCTGAGCTGATTCCCAACTTTTGTGCTCAATTCAACCTTGCCTTTCTGTGGTGCAATGGGTTAGCGTGTTCGGTTGTTAATCAAAAGGTTGGTGGTTCAAGCCCACCCAGGGATGTAGCAGGGATAAGCCCATGCTGCTTGCCTGGGGGGAGCCTCATAGGTCCTATTTTGCTGCCCCTTGGCCTCAGTGCTTTCAGCTGGTGGCCCGAAGAGCGGGCTGGATGCCATTCAGAAACCCATCTCCCAGCAGCCGTGCCGGAGGCTCAGGCTTAATCCTCAAGGCCGAGCACAAAAACTTTCACCCGGGAACATTTCGCTCCCTTTCCGCCTCCGCCCAAGCGGCATGGGAGAAGCGGATGAGACACGCCGGCTCAAAGACGCCTCCCTCCCACTTCCCTGTACGCTGTGCAAAGCTCTTGGCCTGCCTCATGCCTCATCAGGAAAGCACGGCCATGCGGCCCAAGCCTGAGTCACGTCCGCAGCCTGGCCCGCCCCGCCGGTCGAGTCAGGAGCCTTGGCTCTTTCCCCTGACAGCCACACACACAGCGCTGCCTAGCACCCCGAGAGCCTCCCTCGTGTTCTCCCGCAGCAGCCGCCTGCCAGTGTGGGTGGGGAAAGGGGACCAGGAAGCACTGTGGCCTCATTTCAGGACAGGAGGCCCTGGCCACACCCAGGCCTGCCTCTTGCCTTCAGCTCCCTGGCAGGCCACCGCCTCAGCCACCTCTTGCCTCGGCTCTCGGTGCTGTGCTAGTCACCGCCTTGCTGGAAGGCGCAAAGGGAAAAGGAACAAGCGCACGTGTAGCAGAGGATGGTTTCAATCCATCGACCTCTGGGTTATGGGCCCAGCACGCTTCCACTGCACCACTCTGCTGGCTCTTCACCCCTCTCCCCCCACGCCACTATCCGGATTAGTGCCTTACGCGCTCTCGCTCTGGCAGGCAGATGCGCAGGCTGCTAGGCAGCTGCCCTGGTCACAGGATTTTACAGCTTCTACAGGGTAAAAGGGATCTATTTGGGGTTTGGACCCCATTGGGAGCTGGGTAGCTGAGTGCCGGAGATGGGAGCACTTCTTAAACTGTTTTCAGTTAAGCCTTCAGCTTGTGGGGGACGAGGTTCAGCCTTGGATCCGTGTCTGCAGCAGGCAAGTGCCTCTGGCTCAATCGCCCCCCCACCCCCACCCCGCAGTATTAGCAGACTAAAACCCGGAGCAAACGCACACGCCTTGCAAAGGAACAGGAGCCGGGATCTCAAACAAATGTCAACATTTTATTAAGATGACGTTCAAAGAAAAAAAAAGTGTACGGTACAGCGTTTAGGCGTAGAAGTTTCTGGCGATCAGGGAACAACGTACAGATTACTCAGGGGGTGTGAAGTTCGGTTTAAGATCAGGTGGCGTAAGGAATACATAATCTGCAATGGCCCCGACTGGGGGGCAAAAGGTTAACGTGCAGACACTGAGGCCTGGTCTACACTAGGACTTTAATTCGAATTTAGCAGCGTTAATTCGAACTAACTGCTCAACCGTCCACACCAGGAAGCCATTTAATTTGAACTAGAGGGCTCTTTAGTTCGAATTTGGTACTCCACCCCGACAGGTGGAGTAACGCTAAATTCGACATGGCTAGCTCGAATTAGGCTAGGTGTGGATGCAAATCGAACTTAGTAGCTCCGGGAGCTATCCCACAGTGCACCACTCTGTTGACGCTCTGGACAGCAGTCCGAGCTTGGATTCTCTGACCAGCCACACAGGAAATGACCCGGGAAAATTTGAATTCATTTTCCTGTCTGGGCACTTTGAATCTGACGTCCTGGCTGGACATCGGGGCGAGCTCCGCAGCACCTGCAACCATGCAGAGCTCTCCAGCAGAGGAGTCCGGCCAATCCAAGAATAGAAAGAGGTCCCCAGCATGGACTGACCGGGAAGTCCTGGATCTGATCGGTGTGTGGGGCGAGGAGTCTGTGCTGTCGGAGCTGCGCTCCAGCAAGCGGAATGCAAAGACCTTCGAGAAGGTCTCCAAAGCAATGATAGAGAAAGGATACAGCCGGGATACAACGCAGTGCCGCGTGAAAGTCAAGGAGCTGAGACAAGGCTACCAAAAAATCAGAGCGGCAAACGGACGCTCCAGAGCCCAGCCCCAGACATGCCGCTTCTACGAGGCACTGCATGCCATTCTCGGTGGGTCTGCCACCACTGCCCCACCAGTGACCGTGGACTCAGTGGATGGCATAGTGAACCTGGACAGTTCCTCCTCGATGTTCGCCGATGGGGAAGATGAGGAAGGGTCTGTGGAGGACGGCGCAGGCGACAGCGAACACAAAACCGCTTTCCCTGACAGCCAGGATCTCTTCATCACCCTCACAGAGATCCCCTACCAACCCTCCCCGGCCGTTAACCCGGACTCTGAATCAGGGGAAGGATCAGGCGGTAAGTGCTCTAAACATGTAAACATTTATTTTTTATAAAACAGGTATAAAAAAATAGAAATACTATATATAAAATTTTCAATGAAAAACTATATGAAAAGTACGTCCACACATATAGGGATTGAACAATAATCCTCCAGGGACAATTCAAGAAAGGTCTCATTTAGGTCCTCGAAAAGCCTCCGCAGGAGGTTCCTGGGGAGAGGTGCCTTGTTGGGTGCTCCGTGGAAGCACACTCTTCCGCGCCAGGACATCCTTATGTAGATGGGAATCATCGCCTCGACAAGCATGGCCGCATATGGTCCTGGTCTCTGCAGGGCTTCCCTTAGCATCCACTCTTTGTGACTCCGAGGGACCCGCATCAGGGTGATCTCGTTCATGAAATGCTGCATCTAATTAGGGCAATTAGTGTATTGTTACTGTTGTGAATGGTTGACTTTTACTTTGCATAACAATGACCCTCGCTTAACAGCCACGTGTTGTAGGCCACATAGGAAAAGCATACATTGATCTTTCCCGTGCACTGGCGGGAGTGGCTGGAAAAGGGTCAGAGTATATGATTTCCAGATTGCCTTTAGCGGGAGGGCACAGCTATCCATTAACTGATAAGCAGAATGTACTGTAAGGCTTACCAGGACTGTCTGCTAGACGGATTCAGCTGTCTCTCCCCACTTGTCCGCTCTCCTGTGCAATGCCGCAGCCAATGAGAGCGTATTCCGAAATCTCGAACTTGGCCTGAGATCTCGTGAGATTTGTTGCCCTGTATGGTCTTGTTCAGAGAAACTGACTAGACTGTGTTCACTGTTCGCAAACATGTATCTGTTCAAGGAAATCAGTTACTTTTCCCATCACACAGCTTCGGCTCTTTCCCGGACTGCCCCGGCATCCCCCTCGCAGAGGCTGGCGGAGATTAGGTGGCGAAAGAAAAAGACTAGGGACGAGATGTTCGCGGAACTGATGGCCTGCTCCAGAGCCGAGGCGGCAGAGCAGAGACAGTGGAGGGAGACCCTATGTCAACAGCATCGCACACACATCGAACGGGAGGACAGGTGGCGGCAGGAAGACCAGCAGGCGACTCAAACGCTGCTTGGGCTAATGAGGGAGCAAACGGACACGCTCCGGCGCCTTGTTGATGTTCTGCAGGACCGCAGGCAGGAGGACAGAGCCTCCCTGCAGTGTATCTGCAACCGCCCTCCCCCGCCAAGAAGTCCTGCCCCCCCCTCACCCAAAAGTACAAGACGGAGGGGCGGTAGGGGCCGTGAGAACTGTCACTGCACCACTGCATAGCGCTAATGTACCACACACCTCTCACGCTATACATATGTAGAAGTGCTTCCCTTACAGGCTCACCCAGTCCCAAATCCAAGTTTCATCCCCCCACTGTGTATTAGATTATTAAAAGCTGTTTGCTGTTATTCACTGTTTCGGTCACGTCTTTCGTGTCAGAGGATTTTTTTGTGTATGGGGGGGGAGGGGATTTATAATTGCACGGTATAGCCTACATTACCAGCGTACAGACTTGGGGGCATGATCAACTGCAGGGCACACACACACTGCAGTCAGTAGGCACCAGGGTCACTCTGTGTGGTGTATGCTGCCCTGGGTCATTCTGTGATGTGTATGCTTGTCCAGGGTCCTAGTGCCTGCCACCCCCCTTAATGTTAAGGCACGCTGCCCTTACCATGCACTTCCACCGTAGCAACGAGCCTCTCCGCTGCCCTGAGCCCCAACAAGAGCCCTCATCCACGGACAGATACTCACCCTTCCCCCACACCCCTCACCCCTTCCTACGCCCAAACCCGCAGCCCACTGCCGTCATCCAAACCCCTATCCAAAGAAGGCACCACTCGCCCCTTCCTGCAAACCCACCCCTTCCTGCAATCCCTCCCCTTCATGCACAACCACTTGCAACCGTCCCCCACCCCAGAGACCTATGTAGGAGCAGGAGGATGTCATTCCTCTATGGAACAAGCGGTCTGTACATCAGTGCACACCGTGCCCAGCACAGTATGCGTCCATGTTTCAACACCTGAACAGAAATGCAAAGTAAAACAAACATTTATTAATAATGAGTGTAACAATTAATTTGCTTTAAAACGTGCTTTGGAAGTGGGGGAAACTTGGAGAACAGGGTATGTAACCGCAGATCTCACTCAACACATAGAGACACAGGCCCAGGGTCAGTTTCTCTTGAAAGCAAGTGGAGAGTCATAGGTTACCCTGCTCTCTGAGGAAACTTGCTTTCAAAGCCTCCCGGATACACAGCGCTTCCCGCTGGGATATTCTCTCGGCACGGGTGTCTGGCTGAGCATAAACTGCAGCGAGGCGATTTCCCTCAACCTCCCATCCGGACAAAAAGGTCTCGCCCTTGCTCTCACAGAGATTGTGGAGCACACAGCAAGCAGCAATAACTACGGGGATATTCTTTTCGCTGATGTCCGAGCGAGTCAGTAAGCTCCGCCATCTCCCCTTGAGACGTCCGAAAGCACACTCCACCACCATTCTGCACTTGCTCAGCTGGTAGTTGAAGAGTTCCTTCTCTCTGTCCAAGGCGCCTGTATAGGGCTTCATGAGCCAGGGCATTACCGGGTAGGCTGGGTCCCCGAGGATCACTGTAGGCATCTGCACATCCCCAACCGTTAGTTTGTGTTCCGGGAAGAAAGTACCTGCCTGGAGGCATTTAAACAGACCAGAGTTCCTGAACACACGCGCGTCATGAACCTTGCCCGCCCACCCAACGAAGATGTTGGTAAACCGTCCCCTATGGTCTACCAGTGCTTGCAGCACCATTGAAAAGTAGCCCTTTCGGTTAATGTACTCGCTGGCCTGGTGGGCTGGTGCCAGGATAGGGATGTGAGTCCCATCTATAGCCCCACCGCAGTTTGGGAATCCCATCGCGGCGAAGCCATCTATGATGTCCTGGACGTTTCCGAGAGTCACTACCTTTGAGAGCAGTTGCTCAACAATTGCGTGGGCTACTTCAATCACAGCAACCCCCACGGTAGATTTGCCCACGCCAAAGTGGTTCGCTACTGACCGGTAGCTGTCTGGCGTTGCAAGTTTCCAGAGGGCTATGGCCACTCGCTTCTGCACACTCAGGGCTGCTCGCATCCGGGTGTCCTGGCGCTTCAGGGCAGGGGACAGCAAGTCACAGAGTTCAAGGAAAGTGCCCTTACGCATCCTGAAGTTTCGCAGCCACTGTGATTCATCCCAGACCTGCAGCACTATGCGGTCCCACCAGTCCGTGCTTGTTTCCTGGGCCCAGAATCGCCGTTCCACACCATGAACTTGACCCATTGCCACCATGATCTCCATGGCGCGGCGTACCCTGCTTTGTGAGAGGTCTGCGCCACTCTCCTCACCGCGCTGCCGGAGCCTCCTCGCCCGATTTCTCAGCAACTGACTGTGGAAGAGGTGAACGATAAGGTGCGAGGAGTTGACAATGGCCATAAGTGCAGCGATGATCGCAGCGGGCTCCATGCTCGCAGTGCTGTGGCGTACGCGCTGTAACTGACAAGAGAAGGGTGCAAACAGATTTCCCGCCGGAGCTTTCAGGGAGGGAGGGCGTGATTGACAGTTCAATGACAACAGTTACCCAAAAGCACCCTCGACACATTTTTCCCCCAGGAGGCATTGGGAGCTCTACCCAGCATTCCAATGGGCAGCGGGGACTGCGGGAACTGTGGGATAGCTTCCCACAGTGCACCGCTTCCAAAGTTGACGCCAGCCCTGTTACTGTGGACTCAGAAATTCGAATTAGTGTATTTACTGTGGATACACAAATTCGACTTCATAAGGTCGAATCCACAAATTCGACTTAAGTAGATTCGAAATAGTCTTGTAGTGTAGACAAGGCCTGAGTTAGGAGGGTCTGTTGTCCATGTGAGGGCTACGTTCAGGAGCGGAGTATAACGAGCGGATACGATGAGGATGAATTGACCTGCGTTTGGTGCGTTTTAACGTTCGGTGTTTTGGAATCTTTGCCACAATCTACTTGAAGCAGGGTCAGTATGAACTCTCACCTGCCATCTGTTGGTGATGTGTTGTCAAGGCCTTTTGGGGTGATGTCATTTGCATGGTCACACCCACCCTGGATTGCATGATGGGAGAGCTTGTCCAAACGGTCATTTCAGCTGCTGTGAGATCCCCAGTCTCTTTGTTATTGGGGCAGGAGTAATCCAGTGTATTTTCCCATTTATTTTGGATCAAGGACAGAGTAACTGTACCTGGCATTTGAGGCCTGAAAGCTTCAGCCTGGCCTGGAAAGTCCTCACCATTAAGGGGTATGGGTTCCAAACGCCAAAACCTGGGGGCAGGTAGAAGTGGGTTTTGGTCAGTTGCCTGTCTGCTGGTGATTTCCTTTCTGCTTTCCCTGGTGTGTAAAGACAGAGGCATTTTTGAATCTCTTAGGGTATGTCTACACTACAAGAGTAGTTCAAATCAACTAAAGTTGAATTTGCAGAATCGACCTTACAAAGTCAAATTTGTGTGTCCACAGTGAGGACACTAATTCGACTTTGTGAGTCCACAGTAACGGGGCAAGCATCGACATTGGAAGTGGTGCACTGTGGGAAGCTATCCCACAGTTCCCGCACTCCCTGCTGCCCATTGGAATGCTGGGTTTTCCCCCCAATGCATGCTGGGGGGAAAACTGTGTCGAGGGTAGTCTTGGGTAACTGTCAGCATTCAACCGTCACTCCCGCTGGCGGGAAATCAGTTTGCACACTTTTCCTGTTATAAGTGACAGCGCGGATGCCACAGCACTCCACTGCGATCATGGAGCCCGCTGCGATCATCGCTGCACTTATGGCTGTTGTCAACTCCTCGCACCTTATCGTACACCTCTTCAACAATCAGATGCTGAGAAATCGGGCGAGGAGGCAACGGCAGTGCGGTGAGGACATGAAGTCTCAGAGTGGCACAGACCTCTCAGAAAGCACGGTACGCTGCGCCGTGGAGATCATGGTGGCAATGGGTCATGTTCATGCTATGGGACGGTGATTCTGGGCCCAGGAAACAAGCACGGACTGGTGGGACCGCATAGTGCTGCAGGTCTGGGATGAATCACAGTGGTTGCGAAACTTCAGGATGCGTAAGGGCACTTTCCTTGAACTGTGTGACTTGCTGTCCCCTGCCCTGAAGCGCAAGGACACCCAGATGCGAGCAGCCCTGACGTACAGAAGCGAGTGGCCATAGCCCTCTGGAAACTTGCAATGCCAGACAGCTACCGGTCAGTAGCGAACCACTTTGGCGTGGGCAAATCTACCGTGGGGGTTGCTGTGATGCAAGTAGCCCATGCAATCGTTGAGTTCCTGCTCTCGAAGGTGGTGACCCTGGGAAACGTCGAGGTCGTCATAGATGGCTTCGCCGCGATGGGATTCCCAAACTGCGGTGGGACTATAGATGGGACTCACATTCCTATCCTGGGACCGGCCCACCAGATCAGCCAGTATATAAACCGAAAGGGCTACTTTTCCATGGTGCTGCAAGCACTGGTGGACCATAGGGGACGGTTTACCAACATCAACGTCGGGTGGCCGGGCAAGGTTCATGACGTGCGTGTTTTCAGGAACTCTGGTCTGTTTAGACGCCTGCAGGAAGGTAGTTTCTTCCCGGACTACAAAATAAATGTTGGGGATGTGCAGATGCCTACAGTGATCCTCGGGGACCCAGCCTACCCGCTAATGCCCTGGCTCATGAAGCCCTACACTGGTGCCTTGGACAGTGACAAGGAACTCTTCAACTACCAGCTGAGCAAGTGCAGAATGGTGGTGGAGTGTGCTTTCGGACATCTCAAGGGAAGATGGCGAAGCTTACTGACTCACTTGGATCTCAGCGAAACTAATATCCCCATTGTTATTGCAGCTTGCTGTGTGCTCCACAATCTGTGTGAGAGCAAGGGGGAGACCTTTATGGCGGGATGGGAGGTTGAGGCACATCGTCTGGCTGCTGATTACGCCCAGCCAGACAGCCGTGCGATTAGAAGAGCCCAGCGGGAAGCGCTGTGCATCCGGGAGGCTCTGAAAGCTAGGTTCCTCAGCGAGCAGCGTGACCTGTGACTATTAAGTTTGTTTACAGAGAAGCTGAACCTGCCCCTGTTTCTTTGCCCAGTTACTGTTGACTCTCCTCTACAGTTTCATACCCCGTTCACCCCGTTTGCCCCCTTCCAACACACGTGTACAAATAAAGCTAATAGAGCATTGTTAAGTAACAAACTTTTCTTGACTAATGACTTCGAGTGAAAGGGTTGACACAGGGACGCAGACTGTGGTGGGTAGGGTGTGCAGTGATGTAGAGACCGCTTCTAGACTCTAGGAATGATAGGCTACTGCTTCTACAGTGGTCTCTGGGGGGAGGACGGTTACAGGTGGGTGTGCAGGAAGGGGTGAGGGGTGTAGGCTTTGGGACGGAGTTTGGGTGCAGGCTCTGGGCTGGGGGTGGGGGCGTAGGAAGGGGTGAGGCGTATGTGGGAAGGGGGAGGAGGTGTAGGGGGTTGCGGGCTGTGGCTGTGGCTGAGGGTTTGGGGCATTGTAGAGGCTCAGGGCTACGGTAGAAGGGCAGGGTGAGGGCAACCTGCCTTGCCATTTGTGGATGGCAGGCGCTAGGACCCTGGGGCAGCAGACAGCATTTCTGCGGGTAGCCTCTCTACTGTCAGGCAGGGACGCAGCGCGGCGTGGCGGGGGAGACGACACGCTGGGGGAGGGGTGGCAGGTGGGGGCTGGGACCTGCTCCAGGCAGGGAATTGACGGGGCGGGGGGAGACCCGCGTGGGCCAGGGCCCGATCCAGGCAGGGCCGGGGGAGAGACCCACCTCCAAATATACCTGGAGCAGGGCACCTGCCGCCTATGAACAGAACATTAAAAACACCTCACAGACTGACCAGGGTGCCTAGTGACTGCACTCTGTGAGTGACCAGCTGTTGATCCTGCCCCCATGTCTGTACCCTGTTAATGGTGAATGTCCTATGCAATTACGAAACCCCTCTCCCCCCTTCACAGAAAGTCTTCTGCAAAGAAACATGACAGAAAAAGTAATTAACAGCAAACTACTTTTAATACTCAACAACACAGTAAGGGAAGGACTTTTCAAAATTTAGTGACTGAGAGCTTTTGGGTAATTTAGCACTCTGCTGTGGTGCAGTGACAGTTTTCATGGCCCCTGGTGCCCCTCCTTCTTGTTATTTTGGGTGAGGGGGGTATTGGAGTTTGTGGTGGGGGAGGGCGGTTGCAGATACAGTGCAGGGGGGCTCTGTCCACCTGCCTGTGGTCCTGCAGAACATCGACAAGGCGCCTGAGCGTGTCCGTTTGCTCCCTCATTAGTCCAAGCAGCGTTTGAGTCGCCTGCTGGTCCTCCTGATGCCATCTGTCCTCCCGTTCGCTGTGTGAGCGCTGCTGCTGTGTGAGGTTCTCCCTCCACTGGCTCTGCTGGTACGCCTCGGCTCTGGAGCAGCCCATAAGTTCAGCAAACATCTCGTCCTGTGTCCTTTTCTTACGCCGCCTAATCTGCGCCAGCCTCTCTGAGGGGCAAGGTGGAGCAGGTCGGGATACTGTTGCAGCTATGTGAGGGGGAAAAGGGAGTGAATTGCTTACAAAGATACATTTTTTCAAAAATGAAACATAGTCTACTCAGTGTCTGTGAACAAGACCATGGACGGCACCCTATCTCATGCGCACTCACTCAGGGAAAGTTCGATTTCTCTGAATTCACTTTCATTGCCTGGGGTATTGCACTGCAGATCAGACAAGCGGGGCAGGAAAGCAGAATCCATGGAGCAGCCAGGCATGGTAAGCCAAAGGCTTTTGGCTGCTTAAAAGTCAATGTCCAGCTCTGTCCTCTTGCTGCAGGCAATCCTGAAAGCATAAACTCTGCCCCTGATCCACCCCCTCGCGGTTGTTCCCTGGGAAAGATCCCTGTATGCTGCCACTCTGTAGCCTCCACCACGTGGCTCTAAAGTGACGCTTCTTGTTGTTCAAAGGAACAGTGAAGCACTACCAATACTAATAGTACACAAATTACTCTAATTACATGCAGGAGTCTGCACGCGAGATCACCCTGAGGAGGGTCTCACAGACAGAGAGAGAGCGCATGCTGCATGAAAGCTAGCACAAGCCAGGGGCCTATGCTGCCATGCTCGTCAAGGCACTGGTCCCGGAGTACCAGCTGATAGCGTGGCGCGGAAAAGTGTGCTACCTCGGAGCACCCAATAAGCCAGCTCTCCCCAGGAACCTCCTGCAGAGGCTTTTCGATTACCTCCAGGAGAGCTTCCAGGAGATCTCCGAGGAAGATGCCTGTTCCATCCCCCTGTATATAGACCTTCTTTTCGCATATTTAATATTCCTGTTCTGTTAGAAATAAATGTTTACATGTTTAAAGCACTTACCGACTGATCCTTCCCCTGATTCAGGGTCCGGGGTAATGGCTGGGGAGGGTTGGTAGGGGATCTCAGTGAGGGTGATGAAGAGATCCTGGCTGTCGGGGAAATCAGCATTGTAAGCGCTGTCGACTGCCTCGTCCTCCTCATCTTCCCCGTCCGCGAACATCTCCGAGGAACAGTCCGTCGACAGTATCCCATCCTCAGAGTCCACGCACACTGGTGGGGCAGTGGTGGCAGACCCACCGAGAATGGCATGCAGTGCCTCGTAGAACTGGCATGTCTGGGGCTGGGCTCTGGAGCGTCCGTTTGCCGCTCTGATTTTTTGGTAGCCTTGTCTCAGGTCCTTGACTTTCACGCGGCACTGCGTTGTATCCCGGCTGTATCCTCTGTCTCTCATGGCTTTGGAGACCTTCTCGTAGGTCTTTGCATTTCGTTTGTTGGAGCGCAGCTCCGAAAGCACAGACTCATTGCCCCACACACTGATCAGATCCAAGACTTCCCGGTCAGTCCATGCTGGGGACCTCTTTCTATTCTGAGATTGCCTGGACTCCTCTGCTGGAGAGCTCTGCATTGTTGCCGGTGCTGCTGAGCTCGCCCCGATGTCCAACCAGGACATGAGATTCAAAGTGGCCAGACAGGAAAAGGAATTCAAATTTTCCCGGAACATTTCCTGTGTGGCTGGTCAGAGCATCCAAGCTCGGACTGCTGTCCAGAGCGTCAACAGAGTGGTGCACTGTGGGATAGCTCACGGAGCTACTAAGTTCAATTTCCGTCCACACATAGCCTAATTCGACATAGCAATGTCGAATTTAGCACTATTCCCCTCGTCGGGGAGGAGTACAGAATTCGAACTAAAGAGCCCTCTATGTCGAATTAAATGGCTTCCTGGTGTGGACGGGTGCACGGTTAATTTGAATTAATGCTGCTAAATTCGAATTAAAGTCCTAGTGTGGACCAGGCCTCATGGGGAGAACGGGGGAAATCGGGGGAGACGGGAGAGCTGATCATTGGAGGGGAAAGGGGGGAAATCGCCCCAGATTTTATAGCCCGTGTGAGATACTGAGAGAGAAAAGGGGCAGAACTAGAGAGAATTTGTATCGGGGGCGAGAGGCAAGTGGCACAAACAGGGGAAGGATCCAATTAACCCCCCTCCCCCCTTCGCCCACCCACCACTTCCCCCGCCACTGGGAATTTCCTGGCTGCCCAGAGACAGTTCAACCCCCCCGCATCCCACCGACCTTCCCCTCCCTACAACTCCAGCTTCTCCCCTCCCTGCTTGACACCCCCCATCTCCCCCACCTCCACAGGGGATCCCCCCCACCAGGCCCCAGTCTCTGCCCCCCAAATCCCAGCGGTGCCGGGGGCGGATCCTGATGCAGCTCCACTGGGGCTGAGGCAGCTCTGAGGCTTCTCCCAGGTTCCCCGGGGCAGAGTCACTTTCCTGCCCAGCCCCAGTGCCCCCCCCGGGGTCTCTCACTTCCCGGGGGCTCCGTGGGAGGCTGGACACCAGGAATGCAGGACGGCAGGAATGGGGGTGACAGGCCTCCTGTTCCTCAGTCTCACGGCGGGACCGAGGGGGCTCGTCACTCTCCGGCTCGGGAGCGCTGGGAAGACCCGACCGTGGACGGGCCATCGCTGGGGGGGACGGCCCTGCGCAGGCGCTGAGCACGTCCTTATATCACTTTTGTGGCAGGAAAAGTGCTGAGGAGATGGAACGCTGAGGGCTGGTTTTGGCGGGAAAAACCGGTTTGGACTGGTTTGAGCCTGTGTCCTGATGGTAAACAAGTCCCCTCTCAGAGATGGAGTCCAGGGGTCAATAGTTCATATGCTCCAGATTGGATCTTATTTTAAAGCCAGTGATTTACTTCATAAACATCTTATTAACCAACTAATGGAACCTATTGAACAGTTCATACTTCTCACACCTAACAATGAGATAAAAAAAAAAGAACACAGACAAGCCTTGTCAGTAACGGCTAATGTCTCAACTGGGAAGCATGTGAGCTTGCTGCAGAGCTGCTGCTCAGGGACGGGAACCTCCTGCCACCCCAGCCTCCAAAATCACTCAGGCTGCACTTTCTGCATGACTAGGTGCTGGCTGAGGGGGGCGTGGGAATTGGTGGCCTCTGCTGCAGGTGATGGGAATCTCAGGCATTTAAAGCCATGGCCTAGAGGAGGGAAGTGCCTAACTGCAGAGTCTGCAGCTGCCTAGGGCCAGCGCTGAGGATTTAGAGTCCCTAGTGCTGCCGTTGCAAGGTTCAAGCATGCTCAGCCCTGGCATTGCCAGCCCTCCTGCGGCTAGTAGCTGCAGCTGGCTAAGGCTGGCATCTGGGAACTGGCCCCAAGGCCGTAGCCAGAGAAGCTACAAGTGGCTCTGTGACTACTGGGGCCATTAAGCTAGAGCAGCTAAAGTCACTGGAGTTAACCTCAAGGAACAGAGGTCACCAGTAGGACAGGAATGTCAAGGGGAGCAGGGAAAGAGGGAGCAGGTCAGGCTGGCAGAGGGAGCTTCCAGCTGGATGGGAGCATGTCCAAAGTAGAAAGGAAACAAGTATGGGGAGAAGTGGGGGTGACCAGGTAGCAGACTAGCATGTAGATGGGAGCAGAGGGAGAGAGGCTGGTGGCTTCAGATTCCCAAGGGCTAAGTCCTGACTTTGGGGAGATGGTGTTTGCAGGTGGCTTGCTCACATGGCAGGATGGGGGCTGAGGGGGGGATCTGTCAGAACTGATCAGGTATCTGCTGGCTTTAGAACTGAGCTGAGACTAGGACCACATGCCGTGACTGGTGACATGGGGGGTACTGGAGACATGGCTAGAGAAGGTCTGAATGAGGAAGGAGATAAATCTGTGGGGAGTTTCCTTGATCACTATGAAAGTTCTGCTCACTGTGGACACTGGTAAACCCACATGGGTGTACAGCTCAATAAGAAAACCCGGGGGCTGAGGGAGCTGTGTATGGCAATGCGTATAGTCATGTAGGGGGGTGTGATCAAAATGAAAAATGTCTCTGAGGTTCAGTAGCGGGTATCCTACAGCACCAATGGCACTGCCCCACCAGGCCCATACTCGGAGCCCATAGTGACTACATAGGGGCCTGCAAATATGTTTGGTACCAGGACCCACAGAAGGTTAATCTGGCCCTGACTACCTGAGCACTATTTCAGCCCCACATTTTTGGGTGGCCCTCCCACAGTGGGAGCTGCAGAGCCCTCCCCCGCAACACACACACACACACACACACACACACACACACACACACCCACACACACACCCACACACACACACACACACACTCACACACACACACACACACCCCTCCCTCCTGGTGTTGGGAGCGGAACAGGAGAAAGAACAAAATAAGCAAGAGAAGAAGAGAAAGGAGGGAGGGAGGGATGGATGGAGGAAAAGGTGAAACAAAAAGGACAAACCCTAATGTCCCCAGTGATTCTAAGGGACAAAATCCCAGGTGCGCAATAAAATTCTGCCTCTTTAAGTTCGTGTTTTCCATGCTTAGAATTCAACTGTCACCAGATGGATCAGACTGAACAGGTTTCAAACCTACAGGAGGCTCTTACCTTCTAAACAGGGACGGCTGTTTTCTAGTAAAATCACTAAAAGGGAAGGAGAAAACTCAAAAGAGGTTCCTCCTGGTGCTCACGTCCGTGAACCCAAATACTCTCTCAGTCCTCAGAGAGAGACCTGGAGAAGGAGACTTGCTGGAGCAAAGCCACAGGGGTCTCTGAGGTTTCCCTGGCCCCTCGCCCCGGTCCTGCCTGGCTGATGTCAGCATCTCTCTGTGAGGTCACCACCTCGGACCAATAGGCTGAGGTCCTGCCAAAGGCCTTTGTGATGTCACTGCCACACCCCTCCCTTGCTGGGCTAATGTCCTGCCGCTGGCCAGGCACTTTGCAGGTTTGAGCTGCTCCCTGTGGATCACCCCACTCAAGGAGCGTTCGTTCTAGGCAGCAAGCCGGCTAGACAGGGAAACATCAGACGCTGCTCTCAATGCTACACTCAGTTTTTCAGAAATTAGTCGACTTGATGGCCAGAAGAGACCATTAGAGCATCTAATCTGACCCACTGTGTATCACAGGCCTCCTGTAGGACACAAGAGCTACTTTTGGAGCAAACACATTCCAGAAAGGCATCTAGTCTTCATGAAATGACATCAAGAGATGGAGAATCCATCACTTTCCTTGGTAGCTTGTTTCTGTGATGAATCATCCTCGCTGTTGAATCTTTGTGCCTTAGTTGTAATACGAATTTGCCTCTTTTCATCTTCCAGCCATTGGGTCTTGTTATTCCTTTCTCTGCTAGATTAAAGAGCCCTTTAATACCCAATCTTTTCTCTCCATTAAGGCACTTCAACACTTCAATGAAGTCACCTTTCAATCTTCTTTTGATCAGCTAAACAGGTTGAGCTCTTTCAATAGCTCACTAGAAGGCATTTTTCTCCAGCCCTCAGAACCTTTAGTGGCTCTTTCTGCCCCAGCTCCAATTTCACATCTTTTTCAAATGAAGACACCAAAATTGGAGGCAGTATTTCAGTATCAGTCTCACTGATGCCGTGTCACCTCCTGTGACGTTATTGACATAATCTGTAACTGTATAGATCACCGTTGTGGCCACTGTTCTATATTTGCAGCCAATATTGTAGAAAGGTTGTCGTGTAAGAGGTCTATGGAGAGGTTCTGATTGGCTGATTATAATGATGCCATCTCTAGATGTGTATCATTTTTGTAGTTGACGTTATGAATATTGGCTCTATGCTGCCCGTACTTCAAACTTGTGCTCTGCTTCTGGGGAACACCCCAGATAAGTTGGTGTCAATTCTGCCTAGCCTGCTTGATGGCCCATTAAGGACCATCAGTTATACAATCGACCCATTGAGAGAAGGCAGATACGCCTTGTGACTCAGCAAGGTCTGCAGGGACCTGCCTATGGACAGAACTCTAAGGTTTTTCTATGCCACGTGCTGGATAGTGTGTCCTTGGGACAAAGAAAGCAAAGACCACATGGCAAGAGGCTATAAAAGGCTGATGCCTCGTCTTCATCTTATTTTCAGTCCTGCTTCATGTCTCTGGAGGGGCTTTGCTACAAACTGAAGCTCTATACAAAGGACTGAATGAGCCATCCCAGCTGTGGATGGACTCCAGAGACTTGATTTGAACCTGCAGTTTATTCCATCACTGCTACAAGCCTGAACCAAGAACTTTGCCATTACTGTGTGTAATTAATTCCTTTAAAAATTTTAACTCTCATCTATATTTCTTTCTTTTTATGAATAAACCTTTATATTTTAGATGCTGTAAGGGAAAATCCAGTGTTATCCAAGGCCTTGTAGGCCCAGGCCTCATGTCAAGCTGCCAGGGCCGGCCAGACAAGCCAAGTAGGGGGGCACAGAGGAGACAGTGGAAAGTCCTAACAGTCCCCGACTGAAAAACAATTTTGTAATATCCCCTACTGTCAACACGTAATCGCATAGAACAGATAAGTAAGAACAGGAAAAGCCTAATATGGAAGAAATTTACTCCTGCTCCAATCAGCATTAACTTTGCAATATTTTTTTAGCAAAATAATAAGGAAATTATGTATGTAACTTGCATATTACGACTGTGGTTTTAAGCTTTATAAGGCTGTCTGTAACCAGCTTCGGGGAGGCCGTTTCCATAACGGTTCTCCCCTGCGTGCTTCTAATCAATAAAAGGCCTCAGGCTGATCTGATTGAAAACACAACACATGGATCAATTTTTCCATAACGCTAAAGGATTTGCAAGAGCGTGATTTGTGGGTAAGATCTGACTCGTCTATTGACCTGCATCTGGGGCTTGGTCCTTTGGGGTCCTTTGAGAGAACCCATTTTCTTTTACTGGGGTATTGGTTTTCATAACCATTCATCCCCATAAGGAGCGGTGCTGGTGGTGATACAATGGAACTGGAATAGCTGAGGGAATTGCTTGTATGACGTCCGATTGGACAGTGGGATGAAACCAAAGTCCTTTCTGCATGGCTGCTGTAACGTGCTTTAATAGTAAAGGGCACCAAGCCTCGGGCTGTGACTGCCCTGCTCCAAGCAATTTGTCCTGAATTGATACTCTCAGTAGTGTCCTGCCAGTGGTCGCATCGTTACAGGGGTCGTCCGGGATTACAGCTGGGAACTCTCCAAAGCTCAGGATGCGCTTCCTCAGCTAGGGGAAGTACGTAACCCACACACCTCCAGGGTGTGGTGGGGTGTCCCAGCTAGTGGCACCGAGATCACTTAGAGGGAGCAATAAAACATGTCTTCTATACAGCCTTTGCTAACAGCTGGGTGGCTTTTAGTTCATGCTGTAGAGGCCCACACACTAAGCTCCAGAGGCCCGCGGTTCAATCCTGCCCACCACCTCATCACCAACCTGGATCTGTCAGAATAACAGAGGCAGCTGCCACCCTAAGGAGAGAGCTGCCATGCCACGCCCGGCTGAGAAGAGGTACCAAGCAGTGAGTTGACACCCTTCAGAGCTTCCTGTGATAAACTGTGAACTTAGGACAATAGCGGGTGGTAAGAAGTGTTGTCCTCAGAGTGGCCTGGGTCAGAGCCCATGGGAGGCCCTGGGCTCCCCCCCATGCCATCTGCTGCATCCTTCCCCCCAAAAGAGCCGAACCCCTGACCAAGAGGCAAGATCCCCATGAGCAAAGGCCATCACGAGTCATCTGTCTTTGAAAGTTTGCAGAGGATGCGGGAGCAGAAAGGGGAGAGAGGATGAGGTTGGCTCTTGGGAAGAGGGAGCCCTATGGGAATCTCTTGTTCACCACCATCAACCCAATGATCAGATCATTGATGCCTAGAATCTTCCCTGACATGTTGCAATTGATTGGATCTAGGTTTTAAAATGGGTACCACATTTGCAGACGGAGAAATGTCAGGGAGTTGAGTGGAAGGCCATTGCAAGCTCAGCTAATTAGGCAATGTGGCTTATGCCCCATCTAACAAGCTCCTTAAACAATAGCTCCCAGTTTTCATTCGCATTGTTCTGTTTAGTGTTTTTCTCCAAAACACTTTTACTAAACCTTTGGGTCAGCTTTGGAAAGTTAGCCCTTTCAGTGCACCAAATATAAATATTGCTGGTGGGGACTGCCCTCTATTGGTCACAAGAACGGCCATACTGGATCAGACCAATGGTCCAGCCAGCCCAGAATCCTGTCTTCCCACAGTGGCCAATGCCAGGTGCCCGCGAGGGAATCGACAGAACAGGGAATCATCAAGCAATCCATCCCGTGGCCCATTCCCAGCTTCCAGCAAACAGAGGCTGGGGACACCTCAAGAGCATGGTTTTGTATCCCTGCCCATCCTGGCTAATAGCCAATGATGGACCTCTTCTCCATCAACTTATCTAGTTCTTTGATGGACCCTGTTATAGTCTTGGCTCTCACAGCATCCTCTGGCAAAGTTTCCCCAGGTTGACTGTGTGTTGGGTGAAGAAATACTTCCTTTGGTTTGTTTTAAACCTGCTGTCTATTCCTTTCATCAGGTGACCCCAGTTCTTGTGTTATGAGGAGTAAATAGCACTTCCTTACAGAGGCAGACTAACACAGCTACCCCTCTGATACTTCCTTATTTACTTTCTCCAAACCCATCATCATTTTATAGACTTCTATCCTAGCCCCCACTTAGTTATCTTTTTTCCAAGCTGAAAACTCCCCTCAGTCTTATTAATCTCACCTCACATGGAAGCTGTTCCATACCCCAATCATTTTGGTTGCCCTTTTCCGTACCTTTCCCAATTCCGATATATCTTTTTGAGATGCGGGATCAGCTCCAGTATTCAAGATGTGGGCATACCACAGATTTATACACAGACAATATTATATTTCTGTCTCGCTAGCCATCCCTTTCCTAAGGACTTCCCAACATTTTGTTGGCTTTTTTGACTGCCGATGCACATTGAGTAGATGTTTTCAGAGAAATATCCACAGTGACTCCAAGATCTCTTTCTTAAGTTGTAAGAGCTAATTTAGACCCCATCAGTTTAGATGTAGAATTGGGATCATGTTTTCCCATGTGCATTACTTTGCATTGATCCACATTGAATGTCATCTGCCTTTTTGCTGCCCAGTCATTCCGTTTGGTGAGATCCCTTTGTCACACTTTGCACTCTCTTTTGGACGTAACTAACTTGAGATGGTTTGTATCATCTGCAAATGTTGCCACCTCACTGTTTACCCCTTTTTCCAGATCACTCAGGAGTATGTTGAGCAGTGCTGGTCCCAGTACAGACCCAGGGGGACACCACTATTTACCTCTCTCCATTCTGAAAATCAGACCCTTTCTTTCTTGCCTTTGAACCAGTTATTTATCCCAGAAAGGACCTTCCATCTTATCCCATTTTGATTCAGAACCTTTGGGGAGAGACCTTGTCAAAGGTTTTCTGAAAATCTAAGTATACTATATCCATGGGATCACCTTTATCCACATGATTGTTGACTCCCTCAAAGAAGTATAGTAGATTCGTGAGGCACGATTTTCCTTTACAAAAACCATGTTCATTCTTCCCCAATGAAAGCGGGGGCAGACTCACTCAGCGGCACCTCCTGCTGGTCGTCTTGGGAATTAGCTCTCCAGCAGTCAGAGCGCCCTCTGCAGGCCGGTGATCCGCCTTACCACAGCTGGCCCCCTGTCCCTCCCAGGACCCCGGTGCCCCTTTTACCCTGGCAGTACCCCCTGGCAGTACCCCCACAGTTCTGGGTCTCCCCCTCCCAGGGGAACCCCCACCCACTATCCCCACGTCACCTCAGTCTTGGCTACTGCCCAGTCTCCATCCAGCCCCCATTCACTGGGGCAGACTGCAGTATGAGCCACTCATCACAGGCAAAGGGGTTTGGACCTGCCGCCTCTGCTTTCCCCTGGACTGCCCCATTGCAACCCTGCACCTATTCAGCCTATAGTCAGGCCTGCAGCCAGGGGGTTTCCAGGCCAGAGATCCCAGCCCCCAGGAGCTGCCCCGCCCCTGGGCTGTGCCAGATTAATTATACAGCAGACAAACAATTACAGAACCAGACAGAGATTATACAGACAAGCAATAGGAAAGTGGAGACTACAGTGATAGAACAAGAAAGAAATGAGGATTTCAGACTCCAGCTATTGATAAGTGAGTTGTTGCCAGACAGGATGCTATCATAGTAGAGGTTGTGGATGCTGGTTGCTTAACTGTCTGGCCCCCAGGCCAGGATTTTGAGGGTCTCAGAATGCCAGCACCCATCTTTTGTTCGCTTAAAACGTGAGCAGGGAGATTCCAACATCGCAGAACTCATGGAACTCCAGGAAACGTGTAACTTTAGGTCCGGGTGAGTGTGCCTAAAAATCAGCTGTGCTGGAGAAGGTCTCTAGGAGTTGAAAGAGATGTGCCATCTTGGCCTCCCTAAAGAGTGTCATCAAATATTAATGAAAACTAGGGTTGATAAGTCACATTCTTTGTAGCGTTAGGATTGGGGACTGGTCCAAAGTGCCAGTTTTAAGACTCTTTTTTCCTATCTCTTGTGTGTTCTGGTTTCTGCATAGAGACGTGGTTTCAAATCCCACTCCTGACATGACCATTTTCTTTTAACTGGAGAAAATGGCTCACTTCAATCTCCTTTGCAACAACAGAACACCATTTGTTTAGCTTTTCTATTCCAGTAGTTGTGAGAGAAGTTCCAAACTAGGGGGAAACAGGGCCTTTTCTCTCGACCGATCAATTTTTGTCTTCCTTCATTCCAAGCCATTTTCTCAGATACAGCCATATTTCCCACACTTTTTGTTCAGCGTTCTTTGCTTTTATGAAATTTTAGGGTCATCATTTAATTGCTACACACCTGTACTTATGAAGTGAAGTGAAACACAATATTTTTTGGATATTCTTGCAGAAGAGTTTTGCTTTCTGACCTGGAATTGAACAGGGGCTACCCAAGGGGGACAATGCTACTCCCTTTTCTTGCCTCATCCGAAAAAACATACATTCCTGATGCCCTTTGTTTCCTTGCCCTTTTTAGGGTAAATTTACACTTCTCAGAAGTAGAATCCTTTACAAAACCACTCAAAATCTCAGCAGTGTCATAAGCAACGGCTTCCAGAAATGTGCCCAGCTTTTCTTTAATTTGGTGACACAGGTCCAGGCAAGGGACTGGATACAGGCCTGGATCAGAATCTTCGTTACCAGAGCTAGAATTTCTATTTAAAAAGAACTATTTTTCTGCAGCTATTAGATTTCCAACATTGATTTCATTTTATACACATTTTGAGCATCTATTAAGGATAAATCGAACAAAAATACCACTTCTCTTTCCTCAACATCTGCATCATGAAGGGGAGCATTCCGAATAGGAAAGATCTTCTGTGGGGCATGGGTTACAAAAATGCTTCGGGAACCAAATACATGGGCATTTTGCCAAGTTAAAAATCACTTAATGTGGAATTCTCTCCCCAAATCATCTGAGAAAATACTGACGTAAATAATTGAACTACACTGTGCTCATATGCACTTCCTTCAGTTAGTTGAGGTTCTGCTGTTGTTCACCATTTCCGAATGGAGATTTTAAATCACTGCTGTTTCTTTGTTAGCATGTGCAGTAAATTGGAGAGTTCTCCACTGTTGACAGAACTGCACTTGAACTTTCTCCGTGTCATCATGGAGGGGTGGGGAAAAAGCAAAGCTGAAGTGACAAATGAGGACTTTAGGAAATGGTCATTTGTCTTAAATTCTCCAATAAATCTGAGCTACGTCCTATCGAACTGAACTAATATCCAATTGGGTGAGCAAACAGCCTTCAGAAAAGAGAGAAACCCACATCACAGAGAGACAGAATACATGACAATGAAAGTATCAAGAGACATTCCAGAGCAGGTTACATCTGATTATTTAGAATCAGGACAAGAGATTCTCCCATCACATTCTCCTCTGGTCCATTCAAAGCAGCTTCACTCAGCACTCTCTCAATAGTCAGTTATGTTATTTACAAAATTGTAAGTATCCCAGCATCCCATAATGGGGGTGTAGTGAGGCGGCCTGGTTCCCGGCCGCTCCTGAGAGGGAGGAGCCAGAACAGCTGCCACAGTGGGCGGAGCCACGGCCGCCTGTCCCCATCCCCCGGAAGTCAAGGGGCGGGACAGGAAGTATAAAAGCCCCGGCCCAGCGCTCAGTTGCAGCCCGGCGGCCGGGGAGGACAGATGCTCCTGACCGAGCTCCTGCTGGACCGAGCCTGCCCCGAGCCCGGTATCCTGAAGTGGACTGGCTGAGCCTTCCCCAAGCCCGGTATCCTGAAGTGGACTGGCCGAGCCTTCCCCAAGCCCGGTACCCCGAGGAGCTACCCGAGCGTAACCCCGACCTGAGTCCTGAGGAGCAGCCCGAGCTAGCCGGCTCTCAGCACGGCGAGGAGCCCATGGTGTGGGACCCAGCGCCGGACACCAGTACTGAGCAGGTACCCATGGAGGGGGAAATGGAAAGTAGCCCGGGGGTAGCTGACCCCAGTCTGGCTACAGCAGACTGTGAGCCGATGTCGGTGTGTTGCGGTCAGGACCCCACCGACACAGCAGCAGACTAACTGCCGCTGTTAGGGCCCCAGGCTGGGACACAGTGGAGTGGGTGGGCCTGTGTCCCCCCTGCCACCCCACTCACGGGTGGCAGTCTCCCCCTCACCCCAGCGCTCAGACAGAAGTCTGGACTTACCGGCTGGTTGCTCAGCTCCTGCCAAGGACCTGAGCCCTGAACTATTGCTGTTGCTCAGCTCCTGCCAAGGACCAGAGCCCTGAACTATTGGTGTAGCTCAGCTCCTGCCAAGGACCTGAGCCCTGAACTATTGGTGTAGCTCAGCTCCTGCCCAAGGATCTGAGCCTAGAACTGCTGATTTGCTGCCCCGCCCTGATTGAGGGCCTGGGCTTAAATTACTGACTGTGTGTGCTCAGCCCCTGCCTGAGGGTCTGAGCCTAGAACTGCTGTTTGCTGCCCCGCCCCGACTGAGGGGCTGGGCTTCGTTGACTGTTTGTTTTTCCTCAGCCCTGCCTGAGGGTCTGAGCCCTTGGACCTTTGGAGACTGAACTGGGGATTTAGGCCGTGTAGTGAGGCAGCCTGGTTCCCGGCCGCTCCTGAGAGGGCCGAGCCCCCTACACCGGACGCTTACAGGGGGACAAAATAGTCCTCTTGCCAGAAGTGGCTTTACCAATAGATGAAACCTGGAATTTAAACGCCAAATAATCACACTATGTTTGGGATCCATTTAAATTCCCCTTCCAGGTTTTTGACACTTTCAGCTCCAGTCATAGCGACTCTGATATAGGAGGAAAGAAATCAAAACACCATCTCCAAGCACAGACAGCTGAGAACTCTTCCTCATATGACATTTTGAGAAGTGGAGGGATAGAATGTGATGAAAATAAACCCTGCACAGAGAAGCCAAAATGTAACAGTTCTGGAGTGATGAGGAAGGAGGGAATCTCTGAACCACCCCTTCTCCTTCCAGTGTCACAGAGGCTGAAATGACACTTTTTTCCCCTGCTCCTCTTTATTTAACTATAATATGAAAAATTCCCAATGTAACTGCTCTTCAGCACAACCCAGAGCAACGTGAGAACAACTGGCAAAGATACAATCTGTATCACTGGCGACTCTAACAATAACTTTGCAATAGGAGGAATGGTATAAATGTGACGCTCCCTGGTTCCTCATAGGAAGGGCACACTCCAGTTACTTGTGGGATAATTGAGTTGATAGAAAGGACAAATGGACCCACCTCAAAATAAGGCAAACTACAAAAGGCATAAATGGGCCACTCATCTGGCCAAGCTGAGGGATAACGGTGCTGCAAACAGTTCAAACAGATTTAAAAAGTTATTATGTGGGAATCAGGAAAAGTATTAAAGAAAAAAAATTGATAGCCCTAGAGGTTTTTATGGTGTTCATTGCCCTTGCAGATTCTCTGATGGCTAATATGGGCTGAGTGCCAAGAGAAGGTTTTCCCACATTCTCTGCATTCATAGGGCCTTTCCCCTGGTGTGGATTCTCTGATGTTTAGAAAGGGCTGAGCTGCTAGTGAAGCTTTTCCCACACTCACGGCATTCATAGGGCCTCTCCCCTGTGTGGATCCTCTGATGTCTAGAAAGGTCTGAGCTGCGTTTGAAGCTTTTCCCACACTCACTGCATACGTAGGGCCTCTCCCCCGTGTGGATTCTCTGATGTTTAGAAAGGTCTGAGCTGCGTTTGAAGGTTTTCCCACACTCACTGCATACGTAGGGCCTGTCCCCTGTGTGGATTCTCTGATGTTTAGAAAGGTCTGATCTGCAATTGAAGGTTTTCCCACACTCACGGCATTCGTAGGGCCTGTTCCCTGTATGGATTCTCTGATGAACAGAAAGGGCTGATCTTTGAGTGAAGCTTTTCCCACACTCACGGCATTCGTAGGGCCTCTTCGCTGTGTGGATTCTCTGATGAACAGAAAGGGCTGATCTGTGAGTGAAGCTTTTCCCACACTCACGGCATTCATAGGGCCTCTTCCCTGTGTGGATTCTCTGATGGGCAAGAAGGGCTGATTTTTGAGTGAAGCTTTTCCCACATTCTCTGCATTCATAGGGCCTTTCCCCTGTGTGGATTCTCTGATGTTCAGAAAGGTCTGATCTGCGATTGAAGGTTTTCCCACACTCACGGCATTCATAGGGCCTGTCCCCTGTGTGGATTCTCTGATGAACAGAAAGGGCTGATCTGTGAGTGAAGCTTTTCCCACACTCACGGCATTCATAGGGCCTTTCCCCCGTGTGGATTCTCTGATGAACAGAAAGGGTTGATCTTTGAGTGAAGGTTTTCCCACACTCAGTGCATTTGTAGGGCCTGTCCCCTGTGTGGATTCTCTGATGAACAGAAAGGGCTGATCTGTGAGTGAAGCTTTTCCCACACTCACGGCATTCGTAGGGCCTGTCCCCTGTGTGGATTCTCTGATGATCAAGAAGGGCTGAGTAGTCACATAAGTTTTTTCCACACTCTGTGCATGTATTTTTTCTCTTTCCAATGATGATTTCCTGCTTTGTTGCGGTTTCCTTGAGGTCCTTCTGAGTTCCCTGAGAGGAAATACGTTTACCCATTTTCACCCCCAGCTGGTTTCCTTGTTCTCTTTCTGGTCTGTGCTGAATCTCACAGGATTTTTCCTCCTCATGACTCCTGGACACATGGCTTTTTGATCTTTGCAATAATGCTCTGTGTTTATCCGCTTGCTGAACATTTTTCTGCTGAGAATTTTGCTCCTCTTTCTCACATGCCATTGCATCACCTGCTGTGATAGAGACAGAAACCTCAAACAGGGATGAAAAGTGAAAAGCCAAAACAAACTAAGTGCTGGAGGGAGGACAAATAAAAATCACAAACTGAACTCCCCCATACTCTTCCCCAAAACAGGAGAGAGAGGAGGGGATCAATCTGGCTTTCAAATGCCATCCAAATACGCAGGGGGAAGGGAGGAAGCTACTGCCTGGTGTCTGCTAGAATCTACGGGAAGCCATGAGCTATAGTTACCCTGAGGATATGACCCCTGCCGGCAACAATAATGAACTGAGAGACCTCTCAAGGGCTTTGTAGGGCATCCCAGATGTTTCCTTCAGGCACTTGCACACTCAGAGTTGGTTTAATGTTTCCTCACCTCTGCAGGGAGATCTCGGGGTCTGTTTTCCTTCTGAACCCTGCAGGTCTGAGACCCATGGCTCTTCCCCTTGTTCCAGCTGGGAGATCACATCAGGTTTGGAAAACGGAAACCCTGCTCAGATGAAAGAAAACAAAGGAGTTCCGTTGATTTCATAAAACTTTCTCATAAAAAACATTCTATTAATTTAACTTTAATACTTAGTGTGACCCGGTGTGCCTGGGCTAGTCCTCACTGAAAATGCCAAGACCATGGTAGGCTGAAAAAGGGAGAGCAGAGGCTCCCCAAACTGGTGGTTAACACAGAAGTTAAACTCACCGACCAGTCACAAACTGTGCTTCTGATCCCCCACACTGGCTATCGAGAAACTGAAAAAAGAAATCACACGGCCCCCTTTATTGCATCCCAGTTCTCTGGCTCCCAATCAGCACCTAGGTCCAGCACAGTGAGAGGTTATTTAAAAACCCGGCTCACATAAACAAAGTGTTCTTCTGACCCCAGAGTCAGCCACATTACCAGGTCAGTATAGGTTTGGATCTTACTCAAAATACTACGATGCCAGCCAATCACTGACATCTAAACTAAAGGTTTATAAGCAAGAAAGCATCTGAACTAAAGGTTTATTATAAAAGAAAGAAAGAAAAAGGGAGTTGTTAAATGGGAAAACAGTCAGACACATTCAGAAATCTATACATCTGGTTCTTAGCAGTATTGGTGAGTTTCTGGCTTGAAAGGCTCTCTGGTAAACGTCCACATTATTCAGTCCTTTGTTCAAGCCTTCAGTTTGTAGAGAAGTTGCTCCAGAGGTAGGAAAAGGTATTGAAGACAAAATGGAGATGATGCAGCTGCCCTTTATATTCCTTTTGCCAAGTGGCTTCTAATTCCTGTGTCCCAAACACAAGCTTCACAGCACATGGCATGGAAAAGCCTTGGAGTTCTCAGTACACAGTGTGATACAGCGAGGCCAGAGGGTAGCAGGAGAGGGTTAGAAGGGAGCCTTATTCCCTGTAGAGGGAAGAAAGTTTGCTATAGATTAACTAGAGCACCTGAAGCCAATTAGAGCACCTGCAGTCAGTCACCTGATAAAGACCCTTGCTCCAATCAGACAGGGAAGGAGTTGGAGCAGAGGGGATTGGTGCTGGAGCAGAGAACAGTTTGGAGGGAAGCAGAGGAAAGTTTGGAGAAGTGCTGCAGTGGGCTAAGAAGTCCAAGACCCTAGGTAAGGGGCACCTGGCTTGTACAGAGGGAGGGCAGGAAGCCCCCACAAGCTGAAGGGTAGGAGCAGGAAGTAGCCCAGGGGAAGGAACCATCAGTTCATGTGGTTCACCACTATCCTCAGGGCCCCTGGGCTGGGACCTGGAGTAGAGGGCGGGCCCATGTCCCTCCCTCTCCACTCCCCTCCTCTAGGACACTAGTGGGGCAGTTAATATTCCAATTCAGGGGCAAGAAATGGTGCCCTGAACCCTGCCCCTCCCCAAAGAAGAGAAAGCACAAGACCGATCATAATAGTGACGGCAATTTGCCACAACAGGCATAACCCTGCATGTCTTGCTGACTCAATAGGTGTATCCCCTTAATCCTTTCCATGGGTTCATTGTATGGCTGATGACCCTGGCTGGGCCATCGAACAGGCTGGGCAGCGCTGATGCCAATATGTCTGGGGGTGTCACTCAGAAACACTACACAAGTCTGGAAAACAGATATACCCTACATATCTGTAACTCACAATACAAAGATAGAAACAAGATTATCATACTTGGAAACTCATAACATTTTCACTGACTCCTTACATGGTATATATAGCACGATTCATTGCAATTTCATCATATTGGTATTGTGATACAGCATGGCCAGAGGGCAGCAGGAGAGTGTTAGCAGGGAGCCTTATTCCCTGCAAGGGGAGGAAGGTTTGGAACAGGACTAGAGGACCTGAAGCCAATTAGAGCACCAGCAGTCAGTCAGGTGATAAAAACCCCTGCTTCAGTCAGACAGTGTGGGAGTTGGAGCAGGAAGGTTTGGTTGGAGCAGAGAGCAGTTTTGAAGAGAGACAAAAGGAAAGTTTGGAGGAGTGCTGCAGTGGGCTGAGAAATCCAAAAACCCTAGCTAAGGGGCACCTGGCTTGTGTAGAAGGAGGGCAAGAAGCCCCTCCACAAGCTGAAGGGCAGGAGAGGGAAGTGGCCCAGGGGAAGGAACCGCCAGTTCAAGTGGTTCACCACTAACTTCAGGGCCCCTGGGCTGGGACCTGGAGAAGAGGGCGGGCCCAAGTCCCTCCCTCTCCAATCCCCTCCTCAAGGACACTAGTGGGGTAACTAAAATACCGATTCAGAGGCAAGCAATGGCGCCCTGCACCTTCCCCAAAGAAGAGAGAGCGCGAGACCCAGCATAACAGTACCGGCAATTTGCCACACGTGGTGTCAGGAGTGGAATCTGTGCGCTGGGGACTTAGACCAGGGTTAGGCAAAACGTTCCCCTCCTTAAGATGGACAACATGGTCAAGGCCCTTATACAAGCCACCGCGGCCCAGCAGGAGGCTACCCGGGTCCAAGCAATCGCCCAACAGGAGGCGACTAGAATGCAGCAGGAGACCAATCATCTGTTGATGAGTCAGGCTGCTCAAGACCAAGCCCTGCTGAAAGACCTGGTGAACCAGATGAAGGCCCTTATGGAGCAGAATCGCAACTGTGAAGGGACCCGGACCATACGGGCTAGCCATTGCCTACAGAAAATGACACGGGAGGATGATGTGGAGGCATACCTCCTGGCTTTTGAAAGAGCAGCCCTGCGGGAGGCCTGGCCCCGAGATCAATGGTCTGGTATCCTTTCCCCATTCCTGTGTGGGGAAGCCCAGAAGGTCAACTACGATATGGCTGCAGAGGCTTCAGCAGATTACTCCCAGCTGAAGGCAGAGATCCTGGCCAGGTTCGGAGTAACGACATTGCAAGCCCAGAGGTTCCATGAGTGGCGGTATACGGAGGACAAGACACCCCGATCACACTTGTTTGACCCTACAATTCCGGTACGGATTGAGATCCAGGGGAATACTACCAGGGTTTCTGCAGGGGTGGTCCCCAAGCTCCCCTACCCTGTTTTAATTGGTAGAGACTTCCCCGGGTTTGAGAGCTTACTTACCCCAATAGAGCCAGGGGAGGGTAGCAACCCCCAGGCTGAGACAGAGGCAACTACAGATAGCCTCACCCCAATGTTTGCCGAATTTGCTCCAGAGTTATTCTCAGCCCCTGGGAAACCCCGAAAGTCTAGGCGAGAACAAAGGGCAGATAAAAGATTAGGGACCAGGATTCTAGCAGAGAATCAAAAAACTTCCCTTGTGGGTAGGTGAACCCGCTCAGGAGACCAGGAGATAATTCAGGCCAAGGAAGACTCGGAGGCGGTTCCTAGCCCAAGTGGGAGCACCCCAGGGGGAAGAGTAGAAATAGGCCCCCTAGAATTAGGTCAGTTCGGTACTGCACGTGAGACTTTTGGGCAGGACCAGGCCGATGATCCGTTATATGCAAACATGAGGGAGGAGGTAGCGGAAGTAAATGGTGTGCCTGTGGAAGGAAAGATCAAAGGCCCAAGGCCATATTATGTGCTCAAACGCAATCTTTTGTCTACTTTCGCCGTCTCCGACTCAAAGAATACTTTCAGGACAACACTGAACAGCACACTGATACACAGTTACCCTCCCACCAACAGCACAAGAAGAAGAACTCCACATGGACTCCTCTTGAGGGTCAAAATGACAGTCTGGACCTATACATTGAATGCTTTCGCCGACGTGCACAGGCAGAAATTGTGGAAAAACAACATCGCTTGCCTCATAACCTAAGTCGTGCAGAACGCAATGCCATCCACAGCCTCAGAAACCATCCTGACATTATAATCAAAGAGGCTGATAAATGAGGTGCTGTAGTCATCATGAACAGGTCTGACTACCAAAAGGAGGCCGCCAGACAACTCTCCAATACCAAATTCTACAGGCCACTTACCTCAGATCCCACTGAGGAATACACTAGGGGTATGTCCATACTACCCGCCGGGTCAGCGGGTAGCAATCGACTTCTCGGAGTTCGATATATCACGTCTCATCTAGACGCGATATAGCGAACTCCAAACGCGCTCCCGTCGACTCCGGAACTCCGCCACCGCCGTTCGACGGGGGAGCCGCGGACTTCGATCCTGCGGCGTCAGGACGGGTAAGTACTTCAAACTAAGGTACTTCGAGTTCAGCTACGCTGCGTACCTTAGTTCGAACCCCCCCCCCACACACACACACAGTGTAGACCAGGCCTAAGAAACTGCATCATCTACTCAGGACACTCCCTACACTAACACCAGAACAAATCAACATACCCTTAGAGCCCCGACCAGGGTTATTCTATCTACTACCCAAGATCCACAAACCTGGAAATCCTGGACGCCCCATCATCTCGGGCATTGGCACTCTCACTGAAGGACTGTCTGGATATGTGGACTCTCTACTCAGACCCTATGCCACCAGCACTCCCAGCTACCTCCGTGACACCACTGATTTCCTGAGAAAACTACATTGGTGACCTTCCAGAAAACACCATCCTAGCCACCATGGATGTAGAGGCTCTCTACACAAACATCCCACACACAGATGGAATACAAGCTGTCAGGAACACTATCCCTGATGATGCCACAGCACAACTGGTTGCTGAGCTCTGTGCCTTTATCCTCACACACAACTATTTCAAATTTGATGACAATATATATCTCCAGATCAGGAGCACCGCTATGGGCACCCGCATGGCTCCACAATATGCCAATATTTTTATGGCTGACCTGGAACAACACTTCCTCAGCTCCCGTCCACTCACGCCCCTTCTCTACTTACGCTACATTGATGACATCTTCATCATCTGGACCCATGGGAAGGAGACTCTGGAAAAATTCCACCACGATTTCAACAGCTTCCACCCCACCATCAACCTCAGCCTGGACCAATCTACACAGAAGGTCCACTTCCTAGACACCACGGTGCAAATAAGTGATGGTCACATTAACACCACCCTATACCGAAAACCTACCAACCGCTATACCTACCTTCATGCCTCCAGCTTCCATCCCGGGCACACCACAAGATACATTGTCTACAGCCAAGCACTGAGGTACAACCGCATCTGCTCTAACCCTTCAGACAGAGACCAACACCTACAAAATCTCCACCAAGCATTCTCAAAACTACAGTACCCGCACGAGGAAATAAACAGATCAACAGAGCCAGACGTGTACCCAGAAGCCTCCTACTGCAAGACAAACCCAAGAAAGAAACCAACAGGACTCCACTGGCCATCACATACAGTCCCCAGCTAAAACCCCTCCAACGCATCATCAGGGATCTACAACCCATCCTGGACAATGATCCCAAACTTTCACAGGCCTTGGGTGGCAGGCTAGTCCTCGCCCACAGACAACCTGAAGCATATTCTCACCAGTAACTGCACACCGCACCATAGTAACTCTAGCTCAGGAACCAATCCATGCAACAAACCTCGATGCCAACTCTGCCCACATATCTACACCAGCGACACCATCACAGGACCTAACCAGATCAGCCACACCATCACCGGTTCATTCACCTGCACGTCCACCAATGTAATATACGCCATCATATGCCAGCAATGTCCCTCTCCTATGTACATTGGCCAAACTGGACAGTCTCTAAGGAAAAGGATAAATGGACACAAATCAGATATTAGGAATGGCAATATACAAAAACCTGCAGGAGAGCACTTCAACCTCCCTGGCCACACAATAGCAAATCTTAAGGTGGCCATCCTGCAGCAAAAAAACTTCAGGACCAGACTTCAAAGAGAAACTGCTGAGCTTCAGTTCATCTGCAAATTTGACACCATCAGCTGAGGATTAAACAAAGACTGTGAATGGCTTGCCAACTACAGAACCAGTTTCTCCTCTCTTGGTTTTCACACCTCAACTGCTAGAACAGGGCCTCATCCTCCCTGATTGATCTAATCTCGTTATCTCTAGCTTGCTTCTTGCTTGCATATATATACCTGCCCCAGGAAATTTCCACTACTTGCATCCGACGAAGTGGGTATTCACCCACGAAAGCTCATGCTGCAAAACGTCAGTCAATCTATAAGGTGCCACAGGATTCTTTGCTGCTTTAACAGATCCAGACTAACATGGCTACCCCTCTGATACTCTCTCCATTTTGACAATTTAACATTTATTCCTGGTTTGTTTCCTCTCTTTTAACCAGATCCTTCTTAATCCATGACAGCGTACTTTGCTTAAGAGCCTTGGATGAGAGACCTTGTCAAAGGCTTTCGGACATCCAAGAACACTAGATTCATTGGCTCACCCTTGTCCACATGCTGGCTGACTCCCTCAAAGAATTCTAGTAGATTGGCGAGGAATGATTTTCCTTTACAAAAGCCATGTTGACTCTTCCCCAACAAATCATGTTCATCTATGAGTCTGATAATTCTGTTTACTAGAGTTTCAACCAATTTGCCCGATATTGAAGTTAGGCTTACTGGCCTGTAATTGCTGGGATCACTTCTGGAGCCTTTTTAAAAAAATTGGCATTGCATTAGCTATCTTCCAGTCATCTGGTACAGAAGCTGATTTCAGTGATAGCTTACATACCACAGTCAGCAGCTCTGCAATTTCACATTTGACTTCCTTCAGAACTCTTGGGTGAATCCCATCTGATCCTGTGGACTTACTGTAGTTTAATTTATAATTTTTTCCAAAACCTCTTCTAATGACACCTCAATCTGGGACAGTTCCTCACATTTATCACCTAAAAAGAATGGCTCAGGTCTGGGAATCTCCCTCACAATCTCTGCAGGGAAGACTGACGCAAAGAATTAATTTAGTTTCTCCACAATGGCCTTATCATCCTTGAGTGCTGTTATAATACCTCGATCGGCCAGTGGTCCCCCTGTCTGTTTAGCAAGCGTCCTGCTTCTGGCATGCTTCAAAATTTTGTTGTTGTTACTTTTTGAGTCTTCGGCTAGCTGCTCTGCAAATTCTTTTTTGGCCTGCCGGGTTATATTTTTACACGTGGCTGTGACGTTCTCTGATTAAACTATGACCATATAGGTCATTGTTGCAACCACTGTTGTTAGAGCTTTGCAACCAATCTTCTACAAAACGGGGCACGGAAGATGTCTTTGGAAAGGCTATGGTTTGCTGAAGATGATTATGCTCTTAGCATGCATGTAGTTATGAATATTGGCTCTACCTGTATTTCAAACGTTTGCTCCTGGGGTAACACCCACACGGTAGTTAGCCAGCGCATCCTGGAGGGACTATGCAAATTGCGTGGCCCATTAAAGGAGGGAGGGACAGCTCAGTGGTTTGCGCATTGGCCTGCTAAACCCAGGGTTGTGAGCTGACTCCTTGAGGGGGGCCATTTAGGGATTTGGGGCAAAAATCTATCTGGGGATTAGTCCTGCCTTGAGCACCCTATTCTTAATGGACTTTCCTGCCAGGACTAAGTGAAGTCAGGCATTGCCACGTGACTCCAAACTCCATCTTGGACCTGTAATTTTCCACTAGCTGTGCAGAGGGCTTTGTTTGAAGCCATGGGTTTCCCTCCACGTGGCAGAAGCTATAAAAGGCCTTGGAAACACCTCCACCGTGTCTCTATCCTGCTCCACTCTGTTCCTACTCAAACCTCTGGACTATGGACTTATACTGATGGGACTCAGGGACTGAGGACCGTCCAGTTATCTAGAAGCAGCCAGAGACTTATCAAGCCAGAAGTTTATTCCATCACTGCTACAAGTCTGAACCAAGAACATAAGAACGGTCGTACCAGATCAGACCAAAGGTCCACCCAGCCCAGTATCCTGTCTACCGACAGTGGCCAATGCCAGGTGCCCCAGAGGGAGTGAACCTAAAGGCAATGATCAAGTGATCTCTCTCCTGCCATCCATCTCCATCCTCTGACGAACAGAGGCTAGGGACATCATTCCTTACCCATCCTGGCTAATAGCCATTCATGGACTTAACCTCCATGTTATGTATCCAGTTCTCTTTTAAACGCTGTTAGTCCTAGCCTTCACAACCTCCTCAGGTAAGGAGTTCCACAAGTTGACTGTGCGCTGCATGAAGAAGAACTTCCTTTTATTTGTTTTAAACCTGCTGCCCATTAATTTCATTTGGTGACCCCTAGTTCTTGTATTACAAGAATAAGTAAATAACTTTTCCTTATCCACTTTCTCAACATCACTCATGATTTTATAGACCTCTATCATATACCCCCTTAGTCCCCTCTTTTCCAAGCTGAAGAGACCTAGCCTCTTTAATCTCTCCTCATATGGGACCCTCTCCAAACCCCTAATCATTTTAGTAGCCCTTTTCTGAACCTTTTCTAGTACCAGTATATCTTTTCTGAGATGAGGAGACCACATCTGTATGCAGTATTCGAGATATGGGCGTACCATGGATTTATATAAGGGCAATAAGATATTCTCTATCTTATTCTCTATCCCTTTTTAATGATCCTTAACTCTCTTCTTTCTTTCTATAAATAAACCTTTAGATTTTAGATCCTAAAGGATTAGCAGCAGCGTGATTTTTGGGTAAGATCTGATTTGACCCGTGTGTGGGGCTAGTCCTTTGGGATCAGAAGAACCTCTTATTTGATGAAATTGGTTTTAAAGAACCACTCATTTCTAGTCTAGTGTTTTTGTTGGTGACACAAGGGACTGGAATTCCCAAGGAAACTACTGTTCTGCCTTCTTGTTAGCCAGTGTGGTGAAACGAAAGTTTACTTCTGTTGCTGGTCTGGTATCTCTCAGGGGAAAATAACCTCCTGTTTTGGGGTATCTCTGCCCTATTTCTCAGCAGTTTGTCCTGAATTTGGGTATTGTCAGTTGTGACCCACAAAGGCACGGTTCCCGTGGCTTTCCACAGTTTCTGTTCCTTTCTATTTTCCTCAGTAGGATTTTACTTCCTTTTTTGCCTCTAACAGCTTCTTTTACTTCGTAGGTTAGACACGGCAGCACTTTCTTGGTCGGGTAGGTTTGTTTGTTTTTTAAATTTAGGACACATTTAATTCGGGCTTCCACTGTCGTGTTTTTAAGTTTCCATGCAGTTTGCATTTCTCTTTTGAGACCGTACCTTTTAATTTCTGGTAAACCAACGTCCTCATGTGGGTGCCGGTCCCCTTTCTGAAATTAAATGCTACTATGGTGGGGTTCTTTGGTGTTTTCCCCCTTCCACAGGGATGTTGAATTTAATTATATTATGGGCGCTATTACCAAGTGGTCCAGCTACATTCACCTCTTGGACCAGATCCTTGGCTCCACTTAGGACTAAATCAAGGATTGCCTCTTCTCTGGTGGGTTCCAGGACTAGCTGCTTCAAGAAACAGTCATTTATGGTGTCCAGAAACTTTCTCTCTGCATCCCGGCCTGAGGTGACATGGACCCACTCAACATGGGGATAGCTGAAATGTCCCATTACTGAGATTATTTTTACAGCCTCTCTAATCTCCCTGAGCATTTCATGGTCACTATCACCATCCTGGTCAACCAAAGAAGGGCTGGAAAGATGGACATAACTCAGGGACTGAATTTCCCCAAAATTCTTTCCCACGGGGTAGGGGGGATCAATTCTGCCTGTAAATCCCATCGAAGCACTCAGGGGAAGGGAGGTGAAGGAGGAAGCTACTGCCAGGTGTCGCACAGGATAGGTAGGAAGTCACGAGCGACATCTGCCCGGAGGATACATACCTGCTGGGGACAATCCTGAACTCGGAGAACTCCCAATGTCTCTGTCGGGCATTTCAGCTGTTTCCTTCAGCCACGGACAGATTTCGAATTGGCTGAATGATTCCTCCCTTGGGCAGGTACCGCTCAGGATCTCGCTTTCCTCTGAATCATGGAGATCTGGGACCCACGGGTCTCTGTCTTGTTGAGGCTGAGAGACCTCATCAGGTGGGAAAACTGGAAACTCTGCATGGGGAAAGGATATCAGGTGAGCTCAAGGGGATTGCTCACAAATGTATTATTATTTTAACCCAAGGCCATTTTAACCTAGCAATATGCTGAGGCTAGCGCCAAGGAGGCTCAAACGTGTAGGCCGTTCTGCTTAAAGAGGGATTAAACAAACCCCATCTCTGCTGGGAAAACACCCTGCCAGACAATCATCCTCACAGGGGAGTCCTTAAAACACTGAGACTGTAGCTCCATGGCCTAGCAGGTGAAGATGGCAGCCAGCAGGGAAACCACCTGCTTCTTTCCGAGAAAGAGAGGACAAGCGAAAAACAGAGTCACACAGAAGGTGGGAAGAGTTGGTGGGGTTCAGGGATGTGATGCGTGTGATGCATTTTTCCTGCATTCTGCAGGAGCTCCTCTGGGGCGTCGTGCCCATCGATACCACAATTTCTGGGCTAAGAGCAATATTTTACAGTGCTCTAATATCCACTGGCAGATGACGACTTGGTCTGTACTTTCGAACCTGGCAGCACACTTCACTCGGTCACACGCTTACAAGGTGCGAAGACTCACACCCTGAACCAAAAAAAAAAAAAAAAGATAGTCTAGGCTCAGGGAATTCACTTAGGGTTGCCAATGGCTGCCGTGTGTCCTTCCAGAACGTGGACAGTGACTAATTGTAGAGCTCTGAAAACCAGGAAATGAAGCGTGAAAGTTCATACCATCCTGGCAACATCACCTTCACTCTGCCCTCTAACCCCTGACCATGGTGCAGTAAGGATGGTGCAATGGTTACTGTGCTACCGAGGAAACGGGATTCGCCTTCTCTTGGGAGTCTTCAAGTCAAGACTGGATGCCTTTGTGGGTGATGATTTAGTCTAACGCAAGGTGTTCGACTCAATACAAAAGGTACAGCAGAAAACGCTACGGTCGGTGTTATGCAGAAGGTCAGAGTAGACAACCGTACTCCCTTTGGCCATAAAATCTACAAATTTATAACAGAGATAAGGAAGGACTAAGAGAACTTGCCACTGTTTGTGTTGTGTTCAGAGATGGGAATCCCAGCATTTATCCGCACGCCCTCCAGCGGCGTGCCCAGGTACAGCTGTAACTGGATGATGGAGGGAGTCGTTGGAGCAGCTTGGCAGAGCTGTGACTGATATAAAGGGAGAGGCGTGGGATCCTTGAAGGAGCAAAGATGCCTCATTTCATTCCCGAGTGTTGCAGGTTGCAACACTAAAGGCGCACAAGGGTGTGTTCTTGCCGTGCGTGTTGTCAGCACCCTGGGGGAAACACGTGCTGGCCCTCGAGAACGGTAATAGACGCAATGACTCAGAAGGAATCATTTGCAGGACGCTGGTGTGACGCAGGAGGGAGCGGGGCGGATTGACCGGGGAATGTCGTTTAGTTTTACTGGGACTATCTGCACGGGGGATGGGAGAGCAGGGGGTGACTTTAGGTGAGGGACAGGACCTGAGCCAGGAAGGGGGGTGGGCAGGGAAGCTGGACAAAGGGGGAGAGCCGGCTGGAGGGGTTTTGGTTTCAGTTTGGGGCTGGCTGGGAAGAGGCAAGAACCCCAAGTCTGGGGTCTAAGCTCCTTGCTCCCCAGAGGGACCTGGCTGAGGGGTCCTGGTTGTACCTACAGGCCCTGCTCGGGACTGTGTTCCTATTGTCTAATAAACCACCTGTGTTACTGGCTGGCTGAGAGTCACGGTGAATCGCAGGGAGTGGGGGTGCAGGGCCCTGACTCCCCCACACTCCGTGGCAGCTGGGATGGATCCCTTGGTGATTCCCTGCTCTGTTCATTCCCTCTGGGGCACCCAGCATTGACCAGTGTCGGCAGACAGGACATTGGGCTCGATGGACCTTTGGTCTGACCCAGCCTGGCCACTCTTAACCCTCAGGGGCGAAGACGCGGTGATACTTTGCAAGTCTGAGATGGCTCGTGTGGTGTAGGCTCCACCTCTGCGGGCCCGGCCAGGGATCGGACGCTTCTGTTTGCTAAGCTGGACCTAAAGCCAAGTTTTGCCTCAGCCAAGAGAAGTTGTTCGACTTTGTGCTGTTCTCAAAGTGTTCTGCAGCAGGGGAGGGTCTCTGGTGGTGTGTGTGTGTCACTGGCATATTGGGGTGATGCTGAAACAGGACAGAGTAGAGGTGGCATTGTGGGGTAGCGTGAACCTTAACTCTGCATTTCTCCTTCCAAGAACTGAGGGGACAGGAATCCTTACCCAGCGAGGTCACAGTCTCATAGTTCTCCTGCATGACGTCTCTGTAGAGGGCTCTCTGAGCGGGGTCCAGCAGAGCCCACTCTTCCCTGGTGAAATACACAGCCACCTCCTTGAAGGTCACCGGCCCCTGAAAGAGCAAGAGTCCAACACTCAGAACCTGCTGCCCCACTCACAGCCCCACTATTCCTGGGGGAGAGGAGCCCATCAAATGGATACAGTGTCAGGGGAATCCCACCCACAACCCAACCGCCACGTGGCTCTTCCTAAAAACTTGGCCCCAGGTTTACCAAGTCCCAGTAGGTCCATCGCACCTCGTCCTCCTCCCTTTCTCCACCCCGTGCACGGCCTGCACCCTCCCACCCTTAAATCAAACTCCCACTTCCCGTGTCTTCCCTGTCCCTCTGGCTCGTACGGGAACCCCCCCGAGCATGTCCTCAGCATCCCTACCTGAACCAGGTCTGCTGCATCCATTTCCCTTCCCTGGGCAGGCTGGGAGAATCTGGAGGGACCCGGGAATGTTATTCTGCAGCCTGTCGGGGGGAGAGGGGTTATTTGGGGGGGGGGGGGTCGGATCAGACTTTAGGTCATTTCACATCACAAGTCTCACTGGCGCTTTCTCTGCAGAGACGTTTTCGACTCCCACGCTGGGAAAATGCTCCATTGCGGCAGTGCAGACCCATCCCCTCCCACCAGGGCTAAACCCACTGAGACCCTTTACATCTGAGATGGTTCCCCAGGACAGAACATAAGAACGGCCACACTGGGTCAAACCAAAGGTCCATCTAGCCCAGTATCTGTCTACCGACTGGCCAGTGCCAGGTGCCTCAGAGGGAGTGAGCCTAACAGACAATGATCAAGTGATCTCTCTCCTGCCATCCATCTCCACACTCTGACAAACAGAGGCTAGGGACACCATTCCTTACCCATCCTGGCTAATAGCCATTTATGGACTTAACCACCATGAATTTATTCAGTTCACTTTTAAACCCTGTTGTAGTCCTAGCCTTCACAACCTCCTCAGGCAAGGAGTTCCACAGGTTAACGGTGTGCTGTGTGAAAAAGAACTTCCTTTTATTTGTTTTAAACCTGCTGCCTATTAATTTCATTTGGTGACCCCTAGTTCTTGTATTATGGGAATAAGTAAATAACTTTTCCTTATCCACTTTCTCCACATCACTCATGATTTTATAGACCTCTATCATACCCCGCCCCCAGTCTCCTCTTTTCCAAGCTGAAGAGTCCTAGCCTCTTTAATCTTTCCTCGTATGGGATCCTCTCCAAACCCCTAATCATTCTAGTTGCCCTTTTCTGAACCTTTTCTAGTGCTAGAATATCTTTTTTGAGGTGAGGAGACCACATCTGTACACAGTACTCGAGATGTGGGCGTACCATGGATTTATATAAAGGGCAATAATATATTCTCAGTCTTATTCTCTATCCCCTTTTTAATGACTCCTAACATCCCGTTTGCTTTTTTGACCGCCTCTGCACACTGCGTGGACATCTTCAGAGAACTATCCACGATGACTCCAAGATCTCTCTTTCCTGACTCGTTGTAGCTAAATTAGCCCCCATCATATTTTATGTATAATTGGGGTTATTTTTCCCAATGTGCATTACTTTACATTTATCCACATTCAATTTCATTTGCCATTGCAATCACTTAGTTTTGGGAGACAGCAGAGGGGGAACTAGCAAAACCTGTCCGGTGCCGAGACAGGAACTGGATCTGAGCCGGTCGGCACATTCCCCCAGCGCAGGGGGACGGATTTCTTATCTTCAGCAAAGGAAATCTCACTTCCTGCACGTTTCACCCTCAGGGACACCCCTTCTCCGTCAGCCTCTTGAGACGCACACATGCACGTTCTATAGGATCAGCCTTGTTATGGGTTTTATTCTTATTCCTTGCTAACTGTCAGGGGTTTGCCAAAAGAAAAAAAAACGGGGTGACCCCTTTTTTTGAAGTCAGTATGAAAAACGTGAACCCCCCTCCTCACGCCCGAGACTCTGCTGCCCACATCTGATCACTTCCACTCACTCGTGGAAGCTCTCAGATGCCTCAGGGTCTGGAGATTATTGTCCTTGTTTCATCCTCTCTCACACCATTCGGGTGGTTGTTCCTTTCCCCCTAGGGAAACACGCCCCGGAGATCCGGATTCGCTCTGAATCCCTGTCACACGTCACGGCAGGAGTGAGTCAGCCACGGGGGTCACCCTGCTTCACACTGTTCCACCATTTCCAGCTGCACATCGGGGCTGGAGGCTGCAATCCCCTGTCGCTAACATGGTTATTGGTCTGAAATCTCCCCACGGCCCGTCAGAGACAGACACGTACCTGTGTCGCTCCCCAGCTCCCGTCGCAGCGTCTCTAGGGGAAGGAGAAGATGGGAGAGGTGAGAATTCAGGCCCTCACATTCATGGAGAAACCCCCATTGCTTATTAATGGAACTGCTGTTAACGACGAGATGGTGACAGAGATCAGAGGCCGATAACGCAGCCGCTGCAGACAGAGCCAGCCCCACAGGGCTGCTCCATGGGGAAGGGTGACTCGCTGAGCTGGGCTGTGAGATGGAGCCGGGGTCAGTGACATCACTAGAGTCCCCGACTCCTCCCCAGGGTGAGGGTCGCTCTAACCAGAGGAGACGCCACCCCCAGACTCCAGCTCACCTTTGAATCCCAGCAGCACCTCCTGCAGCATGGCACTTTGCAGAGAGAAATCGCTGAGTCTCTTCTCCAGCTCCGCAAACGCCGGCTCTGGCTTCCGAAACGTCCCGTCCTCCCTGCTGGGGAAAGGAGGGGTGAGAAATAGGCCTGAGCCCCAGACCCTGAGCCCAGCAACCCCCAAACTTCACGAAACCTGGATCTGAGCTTTGTAGCCTGAGATGGTCAATGTCAGGGTGAGTCACCTCAGCCCTGTGCTCCCCAGAGAGACGGGAAGTGGGGAGACACTAGAGCAAGGAACGGAGACATTGTTCAGGGGCTTTCTCAGGGACGCTCTGGTTCTGTGGGGGGCAGAGCCACCCCCTACGCTGGTTTACGGCAGTAACAAGGGGCACCAGCATGGGGATTATCGTGGAAAGGGAGGAGACACAGACCAGAGAGTGGGCAGGTCCTACATGCTGACAGTGGCCACAGACAGAGCCCAGGGCTCCAGCAGGGAATGAACGTGGGCCCTTTAATGCCAAAACCCCCAAACCCTTCAGCTGAAGCAGTAACCCTGGGGTGTCCAGCTCATTTAGCAGAGAGGGCCACAGTGCCCTGTCCGTTATGGCCAGTGCATTAGGTTAGGACTCTGTGCCCTGCTCCATTCACAGCAGAACATCCACTGCTCTCCATGGGATACCCACGTACAAAGAACAAGGGGGGAATCTGCCCTTTGTATGGGAAATAAAATTTTAGTTCTTTGCCTGTCACACTCAGTGTAACTCAGGAGGAAAACAGCCCCTTCCCGGACACCCTGTAGGGCCCTGCTGGTTCTTCCCCGTGTTTCCTGCCTTTCCCACCCTCCTTTCTCCATTTCTCTCTCGCTTCCTTGTCCTTGTGTCGCTCTTCTGTTCTTTCCTCCCTACAGCAACCCCCTATTCCCACCCCACAAAGGCTTCACTCCCGCCCCCTCCCCATTCCACCTGCTCGAGTGATCAGCCAGGGAACGTTTAATGTTCACATCAAAGTGCTGCCATTTCCATTGACACCCCGCTGACATTAACAGGGGACAGGAGAGTTCACGCTCTCAGAGCTACGGCTTCAGGCTGCTGGCAGCCCCAGCAAGGCAACACTGTCTCCGTTTATACTGGGGAGGTGCTGAGGGCCGGCAACTCACTTTAACAAAGGCGAAAGCTGAGATTCTGCGCCCTCTGAGTACGTGACGCAGCCACGTCAGTCCAGGAGACAGGCCTGGTCTGTCTCATCGGCCCTGGGTCTAGCAGCCCTGCTGTGACCTCATGAGCGACCAGACAGTAACCGGCTCATCTCCTACCCGAGTCAGCCACTAGGGGAGACAGAATTACACGCTCCCAAGGCAGATTCCTATTCAGTGCAGTTATCAAATCTAGCGGCCCATGAGGGGGAGCGAAATGGAGCCCAGGACTTACCTGCCCCCAGTGCTTCCAGCACCCTAAAAAGGAGAGAAAGAGGAGGCCGTCAGGGGGAGTGTCCCTGGGTGGGGAGGCCTCCTGCTCTGCAGGGGTCACCACTGAGGCCTCGGGCAGTAGGGGAATTTCAGGTTTACATTCCCAGAGCTGCTGCCCCCCTACCAGCCCCAGCAAACCCTGCGGGCAGGTCCCACTGCGGGAATCTTCTCCCCGGGCACTTTACAGACAGAAGTTATTTCTCTGCATTGAGAATCAAATTCCCCCCAGTGCTGAGAGACCCAGAAGGCCCCTGGCCCCACTAAACCCATTAACCTGCCGTGTGAGGGGCCTTAGGCCTGGCTCGGGACCTCAGCATGGTGGGGGAGGGGATTTTACCCTCCAAGTGCAAATGCAGAGAGACATTTCCAGGAGAGAAGGTCTTGGGGCTGCAGCATCCAGGACTCCCAGGGCCCATCCCTGGCGCCGCTGCCAGACTCACCGGGTGACCTTGGGCAGGGCTCTGCCCCTCCCTCTGCCTCACTTTCCCCATTTGTCCCATAGGGATAATGCCCATGACCCCACTCTGTAAAGTGCTTTGGGGTCTAGGGCTCAGAAGCGCCTAGAGAAACGCTGCATATGATCATTGCAATGACAGCCTGACCTGCAGGGGTTGGCTCAGCGGCTGCTGCCCCTTCTCTCCTCCCCTCTCGCTGAGCAGGGAAATCTGCCAGGACAGGCTGCAGACGCCCTCATCCCTTCTCTGGACAATGGCTCTCTCTAGCTCCTCCAGCCGGGACAGCAGCCGCTGCTCCTGCTCCTCCAGAAACCCTCGCAGCTCCTGCCACTCCCAGATGATCTTCTGCCTCTCGGCTGCCGTCTGTTTCTGCAACAGGGAGAGGGCGGCTCAGTAACAGAGGAACAGAGAACATAAGAACAGCCAGACTGGGTCAGACCAAAGGCCCATCTAGCCCGGTATCCTGTCTTCTGACAGTGGCCAATGACAGGTGCCCCAGAGGGAATGTACAGAGCAGGGAATCATCAAGTGACCCATCCCCTGTCGCCCATTCCCAGCTTCTGGCAAACAGAGGCTAGAGACACCATCCCTGCCCATCCTGGCTAATAGCCCCTAAGGGACCTGTCCTCCATGCACTTCTCTAGTTCTTTTTAGAGCCCTGTTAGTGTCTTGGCCTTCACAACATCCCCTGGCAAGGGGTTCCACAGGTTGACTGTGTGTTGTGTGAAGAAATACTTCCTTTTGTTTGTTTTAAACCTGCTGCCTATTCATTTCACTGGATGACCCCTAGTTCTTGTGTTATGAGGAGGAAATAACACTTCCTTATTTACTTTCGCCACACAAGTCATCATTTTATAAACCTCTACCATATCCCCCCTTAGTCGTCTCTTCTCCAAGATGAACAGTCTCAGGTTTTGTCTACACTGGCACTTCTCTCCTGCCAACAAAGAGCAGCTACACTGCGCGCCTGGCAGCAGAACGGCTGTAGCAGCACAGTCGTGTCGCTAAAAGCTGAAGAGTGTAGCCATAGCTTCAGTCTTATTAATCTCGCCTCATACGGAAGCTGTTCCATATCCTTTCTCATTTTTGCTCACCTTCTCTGAACCTTTTCCAATTCTAATATATCTTTTTTGAGATTGGGCGACCAGATCTGCACACAGTATTCAAGCTGTGGACATACGATGGATTTATATAGAGGCAATAGCATAATTTCTGTTTTACTGTCTATCCCTTTCCTAATGATTCCCCACATTCTGTTTGCTTTTTTGACTGCTGCTGCAGATTCAGTGGATGTTTCCACAGAACTATCCACAGTGACTCCAAAATCTCTTTCTTGAGCGGTAACAGCTAATTTAGACCCCATCACTTTATGTGCATTTGATATTATCTTTTCCAATGTGCATTACTTTGCATTTATCAACATCGAAATTCATCTGCTCCATAACAGGGGAAAATCATAAATGCACCTGGGGATGGGTGGCAGAGTTATTTACCAGAACACAAGATCTCTTGTGGTGGGGGATGGGAAGTTCATTTATCACAGGAAGGGAGGAGGGATCAGGACCGGGGTGAGCTGTACATCACCTACAGGAGGGACACTTCTCCCCGAAACCTCATCAACTTGCACTGAGCCAAATCCTCCATCTCTGCAGCCCACGTTTCATCTCCTTCCTCCCCGTCCCCCCCAGGAGCTAGAAAGGATCCCTGGTCACTGTGACATCCAGACAGCCCGTGGGCAGGGGCTCTGGGCTAACACAGACTGACCCTCTCCTGCCCAGCAGCCTCCTGCGTCCTAAGGGCATCACGTTACCCCCGTGTCTGACCCTGCAGGCTCCCTGGGCTCCAGCGCGGATGGGTCCCTGGCTGAGGCGGGCAGGGTGGGCCCTGCACTCACCAGGTCATTCTTATGCCAGGCAAACCTAAGTGGCGGGGGGCTCTGGGCACCTACCAGCAGCTCCTCGCTCTGCTGCTCCTCCTCGGCTTTGGCTGCTTCTCTCTCTTTTCCCAGAGGGGCCAGATGCTTTTGTGGTGCCTCCTGGAAGAAGCAGGGGAGGGAGGGTTAGAAACTGCTGCAAACCTACTAGCTGCCAGATTTCAGGGCCCGTCCTGCCCGGCAGACGCCTGTGCAGGGTCCCTGGGACTCAGACTGAGAGGAGCTGGTGAAACAGGGAGCAGCTTTTCCAGAGGAAACGCAGGGCCCCAGGCTGCAGTGACAACTCCCAACTCCCAGCTCCCCGGGGCCTCACCCACATCCCAAGCAGCCAACTTCAGACAGTCCCCCACTTTCCCCAGCGCCAGCCCCCAAAGCTCCCGCAGGGCCAGATCTGAACATGGGATTTCTAGCTTGTGTATGGAAACTTGGTGGACTGCTTCCATCATCAGTCAGGGTGAGAAACTGCTAATTCAAATTCTATCCAGATAGTATGTTAGGCCTAGTTTGAGTTTTTGGTTATTTGCTAAGTCATCTGCTTTGATCTGTTTGCTATCACTTATCGCTGAGAAATTGGCTGTTGTCGTCTATCTGTCCTTGAGTGGCTTAGGTAAAGCACTCAGGTAGCTTAGTTGGCTGTATGGCGCCACCTGCTGTCGTGTTGGGTGATAACAGGGCCTGGAGAGGCTGGCTGTATCTCCAGCAAAGCAATGAGAGAAGGGCCAGCCCAGCTTGAGGGTTAGAGGGCACAGCGGTTCCCAGAAGCCCCCCAGACTGCACCCCGGGGTGACAACCCATCACACTCTAGAGTACACAAGTCTCAGCAGGTTTGTCACATCCTGTCCCCTCCCATTCCGCACCCTAGATAGTTCCTGCCTCCCACTACCTCTAGCAGATCCCACCTTCCTATACATTTACTGCTCCTCTCCCTCCAAGCAGAACCCATCCCTGAGAATCCCTTACCTGAGCCAGCTCCACTGCAGCCATTTCCTTCCTGCTGGGAGGAGGGGATGATTTGGGGCGAAACGTGGACGTTATTCTGTAGCCTGCCAGGGCGAGAAGGGAAATGTGAGAGAATTCAGACAGGGTTTCTGTCCTTTCCACATGTCGATTCCCCCCAGCATTTTCCCCTGCTAATGGACATTCTAGGTTCTGCCACACTGTGAAGCACAGAGTGACCTTATTCCAGTACAGGCCTAGCCCCCTCCCACCAGGCTGTAACCCTTTGACACATGGTGAAACCCTCCCAGTAGCTCTGTTACACTTATCAAGTTTGTGGACGATAACAAGCTGGGAGGGGTTGCAAGTGCTTTGGAGGATAGAATTAAAATTCAAAATTATCTGGACAAACTGGAGAAATGGTCTGAAGTAAACAGGATGAAATTCAATAAGGACAAATCCAAAGTACTCCACTTAGGAAGGAACAATCAGCTCCACACATACAAGACAGGAAATGACTGCCTAGGAAGGAGCACTGCAGAAACGGATCTGGGAGTCACAGTAGATCACAAGCTAAATATGAGTCAACAGTGTTACACTGTTGCAAAAAAAGCAAGTATAATTCTGAGCTGTATTAGCAGCAGTATTGTAAGCAAGACACGAGAAGTAATTCTTCTGCTCTACTCCGCACTGATTAGGTCTCAACTGGAGTATTGTGTCCAGTTCTGGGTGCCACATTTCAGGAAGGATGTGGACAAATTGGAGAAAGTCCAGAGAAGAGCAACAAAAATGATTAAAGGTCTAGAGAATATGACCTATGAGGGAAGACTGAAAAAACTGTGTTTGTTTAGTCTGGAGAAGATATGATCAGCTTTCAAGTACATAAAAGGTCATTTCAAGGAGGAGGGAGAAACATTGTTCTTCTTAACCTCTGGACAGGACAAAAAGCAATGGGCTTAAATTGCAGCAAGGCAGGTTTAGGTTGGACATTAGGAAAAACTCCCTAACTGTCGGGGTGGTTAAGCACTGGAATAAATTGCCTAGGGAAGTTGTGGAATCTCCATCGTTGGGGATTTTTAAGAGCAGGCTGGACAAACACCTCTCAGGGATGGTCTAGATCAGGGGTGGCCAACATGTGGCTCTTTAGAATTTAATATGCGGCTCCTTGTATAGGCACCAACTCCGGGGTTGGAGCTACAGGCACCAACCTTCCAACGTGCTGGGTGTGCTCACTACTCAGCTACAGGCCCTGCCTCCACTCCACCCCCTCCCACCCCCTTTCCTGAGCCCGCAGTGCCCTCGCTCCATTACCCCTCCCCCAGTGTCTTGCATAGTGTGAACAGCTGATCTGGAGGTGCGGGGAGGGAGCGGGAGGTTCTGATTATTGTGGCTTCCCATGGGTGGGAGCTGATGGGGGGCTGCTGACGTATTGCTGGGATTCTTTGGCAATGTACATTGGTAAACTCTGGCTCCTTCTCAGGCTCAGGTTGGCCACTCCTGGTCTAGATAATACTTCATCCTGCCTTGAGGGCAGGGGACTGGACTACCTACCTCTCGAGGTCCCTTCCAGTTCTGTGATTCCATGAACCAAAGGCCAGAGACGAGCAGAATCAAAGGAGTCACTCTGGGGATTCTCCCTGTCATTGTCCCCAAGGCAGCTCTCTCAGGTTAACTAAGTTGTTGGATGCTCCAGCCTTTATCCAGTCTCTCCTGGCAGTGCCCCTTTCCTGGGCTGGGCCTAGTTTTAGCCTTTGGGAAGCATGATCCCGGGGGCGCTGAGACTGGGCCTTCTTGCCTCAGCACATCTTGTTCCTTTCTGTAGCTCCCCAGTGAGTCCCAATGAATAGATACTCCTCAGACAGACTGTGAACATAAGAATGTGTTTAGTGTTCAGACTTCATTGAATGCTTGTGAGTTGCTGCCTGGGTTAACATCTGACTAGCTGCATTGTGAGCCTCTGTGACTATGTAAATCACCACACAGGAGAGAGACTTTACCTAGGTGAAGTGCTGATTGGCAACCGAATGCATTACACCCTGCCTGGCAGGAAAGGTCCATCCACACCAGAAAGACTATTATGGGATGTTAATGAAGACACAAAACTGTTGTTGTGCTCTTGACTTCCCATTAGCTGAGTTTCCAGCTTAGAGCACATGGTAGGAAGGGGATGAAAACCCCCATGCAGAAGGAACTGATTATCTGTACGCTGCTTGGACTCTGGGGGGCAAAGTTCCTAGGCATAAGCAAGAGATCCCCAGCTGCCTAGCCAGGGTTAGTCCTAAAGAATATGCAAAGCTTGCTTATTATAGAAGCTTCTATTACCTTTGAAATCTAAGACTGCAACTCGTCTGCATCTATAGGATTACCTGCTTTAACTTTGTAAACAACTCTCCTGTCCTTTTAAATAAATCTTAATACAGGTTATGACAGGACTGGCTACAAGTGTTGTCTTTGTTGGAAATCTAAGATTCAATTGACCTATGGAAGTGACTGGTCCTTTGGGACTGGCAGTAACCTGAACATTGCTGTGATTCGTGGGGTAAGACAGTGGATCTCAACCAGGGGTCTGGAGCCCCCTGGGGGGCCGTGAGCAGCTTTCATGGGGCTGCCAAGCAAGGCCGGCATTAGACTCGCTGAGGCCCAGGGCAGAAAGGTGAAGTCCCAGCGCATGGGGCTGAAGTCTGGGCCCCTGAGCCCCACCACCCAGGGCTGAAGCCAAAGCGTAAGCAATGTAGCTTTGTGGGGGCCCCTGTGGCATGGGGCCGCAGGCAGTTGCCCTGCTTGCTGCCCCTAATGCCAGCCCTGGATTTTATATGCAGAAAACCAGTTATTGTGGCCCACATGGGCAGTGGAGTTTTTATAGCATGTGTGTGTGTGGGGGGGGGAGCTCAGAAAGATATATGGGATCACCCAAGGGGACTGTCTGTGATTCTATGTTGATGCTGTTACAGAGCCTGAAGCGTTTACACTGGATTCTAGGTTGGTGAAATCTCCATACAGACCTCACACCCAATTTGTGGTTTGTTCCCTGCTTCTTACCCGTCTGCCCAAGGCTGGTGCTCGTGCTCTCAAGTCACTGGAGACAGCGTTACAGAGAGAGTGGCTGTGACTTCCCCATGGTCACTAAACAGGTCCGTGACAGAGCCAGGAACAGACCCTGTTAGCTCCAGAGCCCCGTCACCCGCAGCTTGGGAAGGTCCCCCGAGCACACTGGATTAGGCTGCAGGAAGAGGTGTGCAGGGACTGCAGCTGAGCTGCCCTGCCAAGACAGCCTGTGCATCCATGGACAAACCACCTCACTGGGGGGGTGTCCCTGGGTCAGGAGAAGTCAGTGTCCAGCCCTGTGGGGCTGTGCTCCTGGCTCATACCTCCAGCGCTCACTGCTGCCCCTCCCTTAGCAGCTGCACTGTTCAGCCAGCCCCAGGCCTCTGTGAGGTCACTTCCCCCCACCTCAAACCTTCAAACTGGGACATGGCGCACCAGTACCAATCAGAGTGCACTAGTGTAAATTCTGTCTGTACTAAGGGTTTGCACCAGTGCCTAAAACACCAGGGTGGCAGAGACCTTCAGAAACAGCAGTACGGTGGCACTAGAACCTATTTCTAGCTCGGTCACAGACAGCCTGGGTGACCTTGGACACGTCAATGTTTCTTCTCCCAACTTCAGTCTCTTTACCCAGCTGCCCACTCACTGGGGTCTCCTCTCTCTCCAGAGCTGCTCACCACTACAGTCTGTGTGGGTGTCCCCAGAGCTAAGGCAGGTCAGCTCGGGAATAGTCTTACAAGGGGGGCTGGGGAGTCTCTTTCCCTGGAAGTTTTTAAGGACAGGTAGGACAAAGCTCTGTCAGAGATAATCTACATATACTTGGTCCTGCCTCAGCAGAGAGAGCTGGACTTGATGACATCTTGAGGTCCTGTCCCGCACTACATTTCTAGGATGCCATGTGATATATACGTACAAAACACAACATCCAGAGTAAAACCCACCATAACATAATGTCAGGAAACTCAGGAAAAAAGAAAAGAAAAAAGAAACAAAAGCCACAGCATAAAATGACAATACAGAGGAAAAGAAAAACACGATGCAAACTAACACACCCTAGGACAATATTACACAACGAAAAAAATAAAGAGCTCATCTCAAACGAGCACAACACAGGCACCAAACATGCTGAGGCAAAACAATGCACCATAAAACTGCTACACAACATGGTGCGATCACAGTTCCAAATGGCACCATGCAAAACAGTTCAGTGTAGAACAGGACACAGCACAAAAGAGAATTATTTCATTGTAGGCCTGGAAGGGATCTTGAGAGGGCGTCTACTCCAGTCCCCTGTGATGAGGCAGGACCAAGTATCCCTAGACATTCCCAGACTGGTGTATCTCTAACCAGGTCTTAAAAACCTCCAGGGAAGGAAATTCCACAGTCTCCCTTGGAAGCCAATGCAAGGCAAACACAGACCAAAACAACGCTGTACGCACACACGCTGGGCTTAGGGTTAAGGGGAGAGGCAAGAATTCTAACAATCTGGGTTCAGTTCCCAGTTTTGCCCCAAATTCTCCATGCAAACTTGTTCGACACCGGCGGCTGGCCCATGCCCGCTGACTTGGGCGCACACGGCTCAGGCTGTGGGGCTGTTTAATTGTGGTGTCAATGTTCTGGCTGGGGCTGCAGCCCAAGGTCTGGCACCCTCCCACCTCGCAGGGTCCTACAGCCTGGCTCCAGCTCGAGCCCGGACAACTACACTGCAATTAAACAGCCCCTTCGCCTGAGCCCTGTGAGCCTGAGTCACCTGACATGGGCCAGCTGGGGGGTTTTATGGCAGGGTGGAGATACCCTTGGTGTCTGTTCAGCACCTGTCACAATGGGGACCCTGATCTTGGTCAATGTCTGTGCAGAGCCCTGTGCAACAGGGGGCCTGACCTCAGTCAGGGGCTCTGCAACTCCCAGCATTACAGGATCCCGGATTTTGTTTAGGGCCCCTGCAGTATCTGGCAAAATGTGGGGGCAGGATCTCTGTCAGGTTCTGTGCAGTGCCCAGTACAGTGGTGGGGTGTGATCTTCGTTAGGATCAGTGCAATGCCAGACTCAGCGGGATCTCTGAAGTGCCCAGCACAATGGAGGCAGCAGTTTGGGTCGCAGTCGTGCACTGCCTGGCATGGGGGGGGCAGTTCGTGATCTCAGTCCAGGTCCCAGTTTTACCTGGCACAACAGTGGGGTCTGATCTCATGTGGGGTCTCTTCAGCACCTGGCAGAACAGGGCCACGCTCAGTACGATACGAGCCCTGATCTCAGTCACAGACCTGGAGAGAAAAGTGGGAAGATTTTTGAGAATTTGATATCAGTATTTCAGAACTGAGGAGAAAATGGGGCACAAACTAAATATTTGCCAATATAAGGGACAAGCATTAACATGTGGGGAGATTTTATGTCACCATTCAAGAGAAAAGATGGGAAATTGGAGGGGCTTATACAGGGATATTGAATCAACCACAGAATGGGACGGATTCTTCTTGCCTCACACTCACAGGGGACAGGAGTGGGGCTGGAGTGAAGTCACTATCAGTGGGGAGGGGCTGGAAGTGGGGTTTGGGAATGTGACTAACAGGCAGGGGGGGGGGGGCTGCTGGTTTGGGCAGGGGAGGGGAGGGGGAAGTAGCTGGGAGGGGAAACCTGGGGCTGGGCCGTCTCCATGGGGGACACTTGCTCCTCCCCCCCCCCTTCCTGGCCCTTCCCAGGCCCCGTTGCCAGCAGAGAGAGGCCCCCCCAGCCCAGCCCAGAGGTGTCCCTGTCTCAGGGCCCCCCCAGCCTCTGCCCAGTCACCCTCTGCCCAGCTCAGGAATCACTCGGGGGAACCATTTCCCACCCGCACAAGGACAAATCCCTGCAGGGGAAATGGGGGGAAACCCCCAAACCCGGCTCTGAACTGGCCACTGGCGAAGGGGAGAGAAAATGGGGCACAATCGGGGGGGGGGACAGGGAACTTCTCAGGGGTTGGGGGAGGGGGGGTCACCCTGGGGGCTGCTCGTGGCTCTCTAGGGAGAAAGGGGGCAGGGCGGGGGGGGGGGCGGGGGATCCCCACGGGGGGGGCAGCGGTAAATCCGAGGGGATCTCAGCCCCCCCTTTCTCTCCCCGCTCCTCGGGGGTCACCGGCTCCTCCCCCCCCTCCGCCATGTCCGGGCTGCACCGACACTTCCCCCCGCCCCTTTCCCAGCCCCCTCCCGGCACCTGGAGGCTACAGCTCCGCAGCGGGGGCGGGGCCCAGGCCGGGCACGAGGGGGTTAATGAAGGTCTCTCCCGCCGCGATCTGCGCATGCCCAGAGCCCCAGCGGCACAAACCCTTCTCCGGCCGGGAGAGGCTCCAACGGCCCCGCACGAGCCAGGCAGAACCGCAGCAGCCCGCACCCGTTCGCGCTCCGGCTCCGCCTCCCTCGCTGACGTCACTTCCGCTCCAGGGAGAGTCCGGAACTACATCTCCCAGCCTGCCCCAGGGGCGCGTCCGCCCTCTCCAGCCCGGGTGGGGGGGGTCAGCAGCTGGAACTGCGCATGCTCCGTGCGAGCCCCGCTGGGGCCGGGAGAACAAAGCTGCTGCTGCCGCCTCCGTGTGACCTGGTGAGTGAGAGACCCCGGGGGGGGGGGCACGTGACTCTGCCCCGGGGAACCTGGGAGAAGCCTCGGAGCCGCCTCGGCCCCGGGAGCTGCAGCAGGATCCGCCCCGGTGGGACGCGGGGGGGTCAGAGGGGGGGAGTTAATTGGCTCCTGTCCCTGTTTGCGCCTCTCGCCCCCGGTACAGAGTCTCTCCGGTTCTGCCCCGTTTCTCTCTCGGGGTCTCGCTCGGGCTGTAACATCCGGGGAGATTCGCCCCCCCCCCCCCCGTGATCCGCTCTCTCGGCTCCCCTGTTCCCCCCCCCCGGTCTCTCCACGAGTCTCCAATGTCCATTTAAAATCTCTCCCATGGGGGGTCCCCCCCCCCCGTTTTACCTGCAGCGATTTGTCCTTGTCCGGGGGGGAAATTGTTGCCCTGGGTCAGTCCCCAGCACGTAGCTGCCCCTGGCGGGGGGGGGGGGGTGAGATGCCGGTTCTCTGCCAGGGCAGGGACGGGAGGGGCACGTGTCCCCCGTGGGGGCTGCCCGGACCCCGGTTTCCCAATCCCAGTTACTGCCCCTAACTACCAACACAGCCACCTGCCCATCCCCCGCTGCTGCCCCCTTCCCTCATCCAGGGACCTGCCTGCTCCCCACCCCCCTTTGCCCTCTTAAAGCAGCTCCTCAAAGGGCTCCCTGCTGCCCATGGGAATGGTGGGGGGAGGAACCATCACTTTCTGTTTATGTTTTGGATACTAATATAAAATCCAGTCCAACAGTCCCCCTTTTCCCTCTAGTTATTTAACAGTAATATAAAATCCCCTCAGATCTCGACGGTGTTCATAGACTATCAGGGTTGGAAGGGACCTCAGGCAGTATCTAGTCCAACCCTCTGCTCAAAGCAGGACCAATCCCCAACTAAATCCTCCAACAACTTTTTACCACAGATGCCTAAATGGCCCCCTCAAGGGCTGAACTCACAACCCTGGGTTTAGCAGGCCAATGCTCAAACCACCGAGCTATCCCTCTTCCCTTTCTCATGTTATCAACTGTGTAGTTTCTGACACGTATTCTCTGCAAATCTCAAAGATTGATAAAAATTATCCTAAGCCCCACTTTTTCTCCAATTGTCTATTTCTAAATGACTATGGCCTGAGATTTTTCCCTGTCTCTCTAATTATAAAAAAGTAAGAAAATCTCAAATTTACACCTTTTCTCAGATTCCTGAACATGGATATAAAATGTTGGCAAATGTTGCCCATTTTCTCTCTATTCAGTTATCAGATATTGATGTGAAACACTCAGATTTTACCTCGTATCAACAACTGAGATAAAATCCCTCTGATTTTCCACTTTCCTCTCTAAACGGATTTAATACCCATCAAATCCAGAGGCGTCCCCCTGTTTGGGGGATCAGTGGTTCCCAGCTGGTAACAGGAGAGTCGGTTGGACCCTTTTCTTTTCTCCAGCTGGCACTGGGTGAGGAGGTCACTCTGAGTGCAGCCTGGGTCCAGAAGTATCCCAAAGCCCATGACAAATGGTCTCTGGGAGGGGTTGCTTCCCGCAGTGCTACGATGTAGCTAGTGACAGGGCATGGACCTTTCTTGCCCTTCCATTCTCCTGTTAAAGCAGCACCGCCCAGGGATCCCTCTGCCCGGGTGACTGGCCAGCAGGGGGCAGTGATAACTTTCTATCCACTTAGCAGACACAGTGAGGTAACACTGTTGCTGGGGTAGGGGGTGGGGTGTCTGTGTGGGGAGATTGCAGCTGGAGCTGAAGGGGCATTGTGGGAGGGGGAGGCCTCTGGGTGGCTGGGCAGGGGGTTCTGGAGGTTTGGGGGGGGGGTCCTGAGGCTGTGGGTCCTGGAGGTGGGTATCCCTGGGGACTTGTTGGTGCAGAACAGTGAGGGTGGGCATCTCTTGGGGAGGCGGGGCAGGGGGTTAGAGGGAGCCTGGTGCTGTGCCAGGGGCTCAGTCATGCCCAATGCACAGACCTGGGTCGGGGAGTCCCAGGAGCTAGGTCGGGATGCCAGGCAAGCAGAGGGAGGGGTCCTGTTGTAAAGCATCAGGGGTCCCAGGCAAACGGCCTGGCAGGTCCTGCTGGAGGGCAGGTGGGGTCCTAGGCAGGCAGTGAGGGACTGAATTCCCAGTGAGGGGTCCCCTGGGGGGGTGGTCCCTGGCTGTTGGGGGCTCTTGGTGGGGGGAACCTTTAGGATTCCCAGCCTGCCAGTGATGGTCTGGTGGGAGTTCTCTGGCCAGTGGGGTGCTGAGGGGTATCTGGAGTCTCTGTTCAGGGATTTTGGGGGTTGGGTCCCAGGGAATATCTGGAGGGACTCTGGCTGCGGGGTCTGGGCTCTGGGTACTGGGGGTGTCTGAGGGCCCCTGGATGGAGGCTCTGGGGGCTGCTACTAACCATGCTCCTTCTCTCTGATCAGCTTGTGCCAGAATCCTGACTCCAAGCACATCCCAGCATTCCCCAGCCAGGCCCAGTCACCATGATAACTTTCTAGCCACTTATCAAACATCTTGAAAACTCCAGGACCTTCCAGTTCCATTGGGAAAATTTGTGCCCCGAGTCCTTATACTAGATCTTGGGGGTGCGGCAGGTGGGAAGAGATCAGCAGTTCTCCCTGTGAGGAGGGGCTCTCATTAGCGGCTCTCCCCAGAGAGCTAAAGGAGGGAAGCTGCTCAAAGGCTCTGTCCCTCTCTGCTCAGGATATTGGGGTTCAGCTTCCTGGGTCAGATGCTGCAGCCTCCATTGTGATCTGGGAGACCAGGCTTAGCAGCTGCTGTTCCCCCAGTGGGGCCTCTCTGCTGGGAAGTGACCTTAATTAAAGCTTCTTTTCTGCCCTGCCAAAGTGATGACTTTCTCCGCTGGTCCTAGCCCCCTAGGGCAGCCCTGGGCCCTATTAATACAAATTCTACCACAGACTCCAGGTAACAGACCTCAGGGAAAGTGCTGGGGACTGGCAAGAAAGTGACTCTGCACAAACAGCCCCCTCCCCCCCATTTCTTCTCCCATTAGCAATTGCCAGGAGCAAATCCAGCCATGGGAGAGCAAAGCCCCCAGGAATGGGACTGTCCCAGCCAGAGGGGCAGAGAGAGAGGACAGGGGAAGGAGAGACTGAAAGGGGCAGTGGGAGAAATGAGTGGGGGGGGAGAGATTTCCAGCTCTCTAGTCCACCCAGACACATGTATTGCAGCATCCCTGGGCAGAACCACTTTCCAGTGAACAAGAAAAGGCTCAGACAGAGGAAAAAACAGTTCTTGACTCCATATTCCCCCTGCTGGGGTGTGGCTGCCCTGAGGTCAGTGTCTGAGGGAATCCCCCACAGTGACCCCTTGGGTTCTGCTCTTTTCCAGCCTTGTGTTCAGAGACTTTGTTACGGGGTGAGGGGAGGGAGAAGGGAGGTTAAAAATGTCTCTGTGGGCTTAGCCTGGCAGGAGGGGCCAGGTCTACACTGTAATAAAGAGATCAAGCATGTTCCCAGCATGGCAGAGTCTACGATGTCTGTGTGCAGGGAAAGGACCTTGGGGACTCGTGATGTGAAATTAACTAAAGCCTGTTCTGAAACCTCCACAACTGCCCTTCTCGTCCTGCCAGGCTGCAGAATGACGTCCATGTTTTTCTCCAGCTCATCCCATCCTCCCATGACACAGGGAAGAGAAATGGCTGCAGTGGAGCCAGCGCAGGTAGGGATTATTTTTTTGAGGGGGGGGGGGTGGGTTCCTACAGAAGGGAGAGGGACAGCAAATACACCGGAGATGGGAAGGTTTGCACAGTCTGGTTTGGAGGTTGGAGCAGGACAGGAAATGCACAGGGTGGAGAATGGGAGGACAGGGTGTGACAAACCTGCTGGGAGTTGTTTAATAAGTGGCCTAGATTCTAGGAACAGACCCATGAGGTTTGGAGGTGGAAATGCTCTAGTTTGTGGAGCAGAAAATAACCCACGTGAATGGGGCTGGGAAAACTGACCAGACTCATAGTGCTGGAGCCTGACCCGACTAACCAGTGGCTGCTGTGAGATATGAAGGGGGCACCCACTAGTGAGGGTTAGGGAAGATTCCCCTCCCTTCATATCCAGCTCCTCACAATGAGGAGGGTGTTGGGCTTCCTACCAGGGAGCTCTCCCTGGTCCCTGCTAGGGGCTCCCTCTCCTCTATCAGTCTGTGGCTAGTAGGTATGTGATGGATCTGCTGGGAGAGATAAGGGGCTCTATTTGTCCCCTCACTCTGATGTTTCCTGGATGCTCTGACCAGGGTGGGGGTGGGACTTTGTTGACTGCAAGCCACCCAGGGCTTCCCTTTGATGGGCTCCTCTCCTCACAAGTAGTGGGGCTGTGAATGGGGCAGCAGGTATTGAGTGTTGGACTCTTGCTCTTTCAGGGGCTGGTGACCTTCGAGGAGGTGGCTTTGTATTTCACCAGTGAAGAGTGGGCTCTGCTGGACCCCACTCAGAGAGCCCTCTACTGGGATGTCATGCAGAAGAACTATTCTAGCACTAGAAAAGGTTCAGAAAAGGGCAACTAAAATGATTAGGAGTTTGGAGAGGGTCCCATACGAGGAAAGATTAAAGAGGCTAGGACTCTTTAGCTTGGAAAAGAGAAGACTAAGGGGGGATATGATAGAGGTATATAAAATCATGAGTGATGTTGAGAAAGTGGATAAGGAGAAGTTATTTACTTATTCCCATAATACAAGAACTAGGGGTCACCAAATGAAATTAATAGGTAGCAGGTTTAAAACAAATAAAAGGAAGTTCTTCACGCAGCGCACAGTCAACTTGTGGAACTCCTTGCCTGAGGAGGTTGTGAAGGCTAGGACTATAACAGCGTTTAAAAGAGAACTGGATAAATTCATGGTGGTTAAGTCCATCAATGGCTATTAGCCAGGATGGGTATGGAATGGTGTCCCTAGCCTCTGTTTGTCAGACGATGGAGATGGATGGCAGGAGAGAGATCACTTGATCATTGCCTGTTAGGTTCACTCCCTCTGGGGCACCTGGCATTGGCCACTGTCGGTAGACAGGATACTGGGCTAGATGGACCTTTGGATCTGACCCGGTACGGCCGTTCTTATGTCATGTATGTATGTGTGCATTTGGTGCAAGGCGCTCCTGGCCCTCAGAGACCGTGTGGAGGCTTTGGAGGCCAGGGTGTTGGAACTGGAGGAGCTAAGGGAGGCAGAGAAGTATGTTGATGAGGCTTTCTGGGACACTATAGAATTGTCCCAACTCCGGTCAGACAGCCCCCCCGCACCGTTGAGGAGGATGAAAGGCCCAGGGAATGAGAGCAGTCAACGGGAGCAGAGGGAAAGCTTCTCATAGTTGGGACCCTCACCCCAACACTATCTGGAAGAGCCTCTTGCACTGAGGTTACCTCACCGGGGGAGGGAACTCCAGTCATTAAGAAAAGGCAGCTGTTAGTAATCGGAGATCTGATCATTAGAAACAAGGATATCTGGGTTTGTGATGACCGGGAGAACCGTATGGTGACTTGCCTGCCTGGTGCGTAGGTTGCGGATTTCTCAAGGCATCTAGGTAGATTTATGTGTAGTGCTGGGGAGGAGCCAGTGGTCATGGTACATGTAGATACCAATGACATAGGGAAGGGTAGGTGAGACGTCCTGGAGGCCAAATTTAATCTGCTAGGAAAGAGACTGAAATCCAGGACCTCTATGGTCGCATTCTCAGATATGCTCCCAGTTCCATGTGCAGGGCCAGGTAAGCAGGCAGAGCTTCGGAGTCTCAATGCGTGGATGAGATGATGGTGTAGAGAGATGGGGTTTAGATTTATTAGGTACTGGAGAAACTTTGGGGATGGGGCAGCCTATACAGGAAGGATGGGCTCCACCTAAACCAAAGTGGATCCAGAGTGCTGGCACTTAACATTAAAAAGGTTGCAGAGCAGTTTTTAAGCTAAGAGATGGGGGGGAAGCCAATGGCTGCAGAGGAGCACGTGGATCGGACAGAGACTTCTCTTAGAGGAGAGTGTAGTGATAGAGATTTTTCTAGTTTTAGTCAGGAAGAGAGGCTGGAAGAGGATAAAGTAGGGGCCAGATCAGACGAGAAGCATTCACACAAAAAAGAATCTGACACATCAGAAAAGGGCAGACAAATAAACAGTGACAAGTTTTTAAAGTGCGTGTACACAAATGCTAGAAGTGTAAATAATAAGATGGGTGAATTAGAGTGCCTTGTGTTAAAAGAGGATATTGACATAATAGGTATCACAGAGACCTGGTGGAGTGAGGATAATCAATGGGACACAATCATTCCCGGGTACAAAATATATCTGAAGGTCAGAGCAGGTCATATTCAGGGGGTGGGGAGGGGAGTGGCACTGTATGTTAAAGAAAATGTAGACTCAAATGAAGTAAATATCTTAAATGAAACCGCATGTTCCATAGAATCTCTATGGATAGTAATTCCATTCTCTAATAAGAATATAACAATAGAGATCTATTATCGACCACCTGTCAAAGACAGTGATAGTGAGGATGAAATGCGAAGGGAGATTAGAGAGGCTATCAAAATAAAGAACTCCATAATAGTGGGAGATTTCAATTATCCCCATATTGACTGGGTACATGTCACTTCAGGACAAAATGCAGAGACAAAATTTCTCGATACTTTAAATGACTGTTTCTTAGAGCAGCTGGTACAAGAACCCGCAAGGGGAGAAGCAACTCTCCATTTAGTCCTGAGTGGAGCGTAGGATCTTGTCCAAGAGGTAACTATAACAGGACCGCTTGGAAATAGTGATCATAATATAGCAACATTTAACAATGGGCCATCAACATTTAACAATGGGCCATCAAACAGGCTAGACAGAACTGACACCAACTTGTCTGGGGTGTTTCCCGGAAGCAGAGCACAAGTTTGAAATACGGGCAGCATAGAGCCAATATTCATAACGTCAACTACAGAAATGATACACAACTAGAGATAGCATCATTCTAATCAGCCAATCAGAACCTCTCCATAGACCTTTCTGCAATATTGGCTGCAAATATAGAACAGTGGTCCCAACGGTGATCTATACAGTTTCAGATTATGTTAATAACGTCACAGGAGGTGACATGGCATCAGTGAGACTGATACTGGAATATTGCCTTCAGTTCTGGTGTCCTCATTTGAAAAAGATGTTGTGAAATTGGAGCTGGGGCAGCAAAGAGCCACCAAATGTTGTGAGGGCTGGAGAAAAATGCCTTCTAGTGAGCTATTGAACGAGCTCAACCTGTTTAGCTGATCAAAAGAAGATTGAAAGGTGACTTCATTGAAGTGTTGAAGGGCCTTAATGGAGAGAAAATATTGGGTATTAATGGGCTCTTTAATCTAGCAGAGAAAGGCATAACAAGAGCCAATGGCTGGAAGCTGAAAAGAGACAAATTCATATTACAACTAAGGCACAAATATTAACCAGCGAGGATGATTCACTACAGGAACAAACTACCAAGGAAAGTGGTGGATTCTCCATCTCCTGATGTCATTTAATGAAGGCTAGCTGCCTTTCTGGAATGTGTTTGCCCCAAAAGTAGCTCTTGTGTCATACAGGAGGCCTGTGATATGCAGGGGGTCAGATTAGATGCTCTAATGGTCCCTTCTGGCCATAAAGTCGACTAATTTCTGAAAAAACTGAGTGTAGCATTGGGAGCAGCATCTGATGTTTTCCTGTCTAGCCGGCTTGCTGCCTAGAACGAACACTCCTTGAGTGGGGTGATCCACAGGGAGTAGCTCAAACCTCCAAAGTGCCTGGCCAGGGGCAGGACATTAGCACAGCAAGGGAGGGGTGTGGCAGTGACATCACAAAGGCCTTTTGCAAGACCTCAGTTTATTGGTCAAAGGTGGTGGGGAGGTGGTGACCTCACAGAGAGATGCTGACATCAGCCAGGCAGGACAGGGGCGAGGGACCAGAGAAACCTCAGAGACCCCTGTGGCTTTGCTTCAGCAAGTCTCCTTCTCCAGGTCTCTCTTTGAGGACAGAGAGAGTATTCGGGTTCACGGACGTGAGCGCCAGGAGGAACCTCTTTCGAGTTTTCTCCTTCCCTTTTCCTGATTTTACTAGAAAACAGCCATCCCTGTTTAGAAGGTAAGAGCCTCCTCTAGGTTTGAAACCTGTTCAGTCTGATCCATCAGATGACAGTTGAATTCTAGGCATGGAAAACATGAGCTTAAGGAGGCAGAATTTTATTCTGCACCTGGGATTTTGTCCCTTAGAATCACTGGGGACATTAGGGTTTGTCCTTTTGGTTTCACCTTTTCCTCCATCCCTCCTTTCTCTTTGTCTCTTGCTTCTTTTGTCCTTTCTCCTGTTCCCCTCCCAAGACCAGGAGTTGTGTGTGTGTGTGTGTGTTGCGGGGGAGCAGTGTGGTTTTTCCCCGTGTAGCCAGCACCAGACCTGGCACCACCCCCAGCTCTGCCCCTTTCCTGCCACTGCAACCCCATCTCACCTCCTGACCCTGGCTGGGCACCCCCAGCCCCTCATAGCAGGGAGCTGTGCAGGGGGGTCTCCTTGCAACCATGAGTGGGTGTCTGGTGGGTGCCGTCACCTCTGCCAGAGACCCCCAAGAAACTCACTAGCTTCCTCCACATGAGGGGAGGGGCTCCTACTTTCTGTCTTGGGGGGGAGATTCCGTGATGTCAGAGCCTATGGTGAGAGGGGTTCGAATCACGAGTCTGGAGTGGCAGGGCAACCCCCTCCCCCAGTCAGATTCTGCTAGGGGGCTGGGCTGGGATCTGTAGGGAGGGAGACACAGGAAAAAGCAGCCACCACTATTGAACCCAGGAGTCCTGGCTCCTAGTCCCCCTGCTATGACCTCTAGACCCACCTCTGCTCCCAGAGCCAGGGATAGAACCCAGAGGTCCCTGGCGCCCAGCCCCCTCCCTGCTCTGACCACTAGACCCCACTCCCCTTTTAGGCTCGCTGCCTCTTCTATCCACCCAGCCCACCTGTACATCCCTTTGCTGCAGGTTTCTGGGGTGTCACCCCTGCTCTGCGCTCCCCCAGTGCAGCCCAAGGCCTTTCCTCCCCCCAACCACACATCCTCTCCCCCCTCGTGCTGGATCATCTGCTTGGCCCCCAACCGCCTCTCGAGGTGCGCTGTGTGGCGTGGCTGGGGATTGTGCAATGGCCCAGCACCAGGCAACGCAGAACGTAAACCACAGGCCCTGCCCTGCCCTGCCCCACTGCACTGGAGCTGCCTTCCGAGTACATTGGAGCCCAGCGCCCTGCACCTGTTCCCTCCTGCCCCACAAGGGGTGAGCTGCAGTCCCCACCATGCTCTGCAGAGGGGAGAAGGGTCAAGCCCACCAGCCCATTTAGGATGGGGGAATCAACACCCTTTTTTCTGCACAGCCACTGACCATCAGCAGGATTCCTCCTCCCTCCTGTGCCTCAGTGCAGCTAAATCTCTGTACCTAGACAGCCGGTCCGTCTGCTGCACCCTAATCCCCCTTACCTAAGCCTCCCTGCCAAAGCCCTGCACCTGGCTCCAGACAATTAAGTCTCGCGTGTTGCTGGGATCTCGACTTCTTGTGCCCAGAGAGTCTCAACCCCCCTCAGTAGATGACCTGAGTCTGAGAAACACAGTGTCCGTCTTCTTTAAAGAAGTACTTGGAGAGATTTTTCTTGTGTGACCACGTGGCCTAATGGATAAGGCGTCTGACTTCGGATCAGGCGATTGAGGGTGCGAGTCCCTTCATGGTTGTGCTTGTGCAGTTTTACCTTTGGGCTGAACGTCCTGCTCCCTTCAGGGCTGGAACCTCTTCTTGGCCGCTCAGGCCAATGCTCTGGCTTCAGCTAGAGCCCCGGGAAGGAGTTGGGGGTTGGGTGTCACAAAGGCTGGGGCATGAGCCCCAGGTGCTTCCAGTCTCGCCTTTGCCCTTCCTGACTTGCCAAAGAAAATGGGCGGCGGCCCGGGCTAGTGTGTGGAGCAGTTTCCCTCTTCCAAGTGTGCGCCTGTCCCTGTGCTGGAGGGTACTTGCTAAATAGCACCTTGGGAGCCTGGGTGTTTCTCTGCTTCTCGCCAGCTGGGGAAAAGCCTCTTGGGGAAAAATCTCCTGCCCCACTGCCAAAGTGAGCACCTGGAGTGGGAACGGTAAGAGGCCCCACCAAGGGGGCTGGCCCTGCTTTCCTACCGTCTTCTGATGTTGGCCACAGAGCATCAGCAGCCGCCCCCGCATGCTGGTCTGCGGGTGGCCTTCAGTGGGTGTTTGGCATGGCAGGGAGCAGGCTGGCTAGGGGTCTTTGTCCCTGTCTGCTGGCCACGCATAGGCATGGTTCTCCCCTCCTCTGAACAGCCAGAGTTAGTCTGTGCTTAGAAAGCAGAGACACAGGAGACTCAAGACAAGAGGGTGAGAAAGATTGAGAAAGGACCTATGCAGACAGCCCACACTACAGGGACACTGCCTGGTTAAGGGATGTGGAGGCACCAAATTGCCCCAAATTTCCTGGTGCCCCACGCAGCTGGGTACTGCTCCAGCGGCGACCTCGATCCCCCGACTGGCTGAGCCGGCCAGGAAAGCTGCCCCTGCCCCTGCTCCACCTCTTCCCACAGCCCCCCACGCCTGGTCTGCCCCCCCCCCCGCTCCACTCCATCCACCCCCCACTCCGCTCCTTCCCCTGAGTTACACCCCGGTGGACGGCAGGAGGGATCAGGCGCACCCGGCACTCACCGAGCGGTGGGAAATGGAACGACCTGGCCCCAGCCTGCTCTGCTCCACCAGCTCCCAGCCGCGCCACTGGTGAGTGCTGGGGGGTGTTTTCCCCCCACCCCCCATGTTCCAAGGCTGGGAGCAGAGTGCAGCAGGCTGGGGCCGGATCCCTCCACTTCCCACCGCCCCATGAGTGTGGGGTCGGGCCTGCCCTGCAATTACCGGGCGGCGGGAAGTGGAGTGACCTGGCCCCAGCCCGCTCCGCTCTGCCAGCTCGGGCTGGGGGACGGGGGTGCCGTGTAGGGCACCAAAATGTCTAGGGACAACCCTGAATAGATCATTTTCCCACAGGGACCGATGGCTGTTAGAATAGAGATATTCAGGCTGCCTGTACAGTCCTAGACTTTCAGAACTGCGGTGTCAGAGCTGGGAAGGGGGACACTGGGGAACAGACTCTGTCGGTGTATAGAGATAAGCCCGACTGGTGTGAAGGGTTTCGGAATCTGCTTGCTGGGAAACTAACCCCAGTAACCATCCCTTTGTCTGCGCTTCCGACTTCTGGTCTTTTGCTGCTTGCTGTCTGCGTGACAAGAGCCAGGGAAGTGGGCAGGGGAAGGGAAAGCCCTCCTACAATGGCTCCTTGCTCCTCTCCCTCCAGGCTCAGGGGTCAAGGATGGGCAGGACTCCAGGCTCTGCTTGAGGGATCCTGGCACAGGGGCTGGGGCCAGGGCAGGAGAAAGGATTGCAGGTTCTGACCTGTGCTCTGGAGAGGAGGTAATAGGTGAAGGGGGTGTTTTTGACTCTTCCCTTCCTCAGTGTCCCCTGGGCTGGAATTCTACCTTCCACAGGGCCAAATAAGGGTGTGAAGCCATTTGGCTAATGAAAACCAGTGCTCCAGGTGAGGCTTGAATTCACAACCTCAGCATAGCTCCTCTCAGCACTGCCCTATAAGTACTGTGCGCTAAGCAATTGCGCCACTGGAGCACTTGCTAGTTATCATTCTCTGAGACCCCTAGGTTGATACAGGCGAGGAGTGACCCCAAAACATTCTCAGTGGAGCTGAGAGCAGGTAGCGACAAGTGTTGGTACTCAATGGGGTGGATTCTTCTTAAGGGTTCCAGGCCCCATTTCACCCTTTTGTTCTTCCCTGTGTAATAACAGAGCTGGTTAAGACTCAATGGAGAGTCTTGCTGCAGACCAACAGATCTGAAATCACTGAGAACCAGCTCTAAGCATTAGTCCTGCTTTGGGACAGCGTCTCTCATGCAAGAAACTGCCCAGTCTGCGCTAGCAGTGAGGCTCCCTCCCTAACAGCTGAAATCAGGGAGAGCTGTGTGAAGTGCAGGGCCCCAGGGGTGCCTGAACAGGGGGGAACAACACCCCAGGACTTTTAAACATGGGAGGGCTCTGCCTTGCCACTTTGTAATGACCGTAAGGGCGAGTGAGGGTGGGGAGGGGACGGAGAGCAGTGAGCGGGAAGTGGGGTCTTGGGGGAAGAGGCAGCGTAGGAGCGGGGCCTTGGGGAGAAGGGGGGGCAGGGGCGTGGCCTCGAGTGGAAGGGGTGGGGCTACCTTTTGGGCTCTGGTGGCTGCTACTTTTAGGCAGGGCAAGTGCGGGGGGCAAGTGGGGCAATTTGCCCCACAAGCCCTGGCCAAGAATCCCTTCCCTGGCTAGAGGCGCCTTTTTAATTTTTACTCACCCGGCAGCGGTCCGGGTCTTCGGCAACACTTCAGCGGCGGGTCCTTCAGTTCTGCCGAAGACGCGGAGCGAGTGAAGGACCCGCTGCCACTGAAGACTCGGATGCCATCCAGTGAGTACAAGCGCCACAGCGGGTGGCACCTTTTTTATGTCTGCTCCCCCGCTTTGCTGCAGGCCCTCGAATCCTCTGGGCGGCCCTGCTTTTAGGGAGCCTGCCCCGCTCCTGGTGGGACCACAAGGTGTCAAATGGTGCCTGGAACCATTAAGAAGGATCCACCCCACCGAGTACAACACTTGTCGCTACCTGCTCTCAGCTCCACTGAGAATGTTTTGGGGTCACTCCTTGCCTGTATCAGCCTAGGGGGGTCTCAGAATTGTAATTAACAGGTGCTCTAGTGGTGCAATTGGTTAGTGTGCAGTACTTACAGGGCAGTACTGAGAAGAGCTATGCTGGGGTTGTGAGTTCAAACCTCACCTGGGGCACTGGTTTTCATTGACCACATGGCATCACCCCCTTATTTGGCCCTGTGGAATGTAGAATTCTAGCCCTGGGGACCCTGATGCAGGGGAATAGTCAAAAACACCCCCTTCAATTATTACCTCCTCTCCAGAGCACAGGTCAGAACCTGCAATCCTTTCTGCCCCCCTCCCTCCTGCAGCCCCTGTGCCAGGATCCCTCAAGCAGAGCCTGGAGTCCTGCCCCTGGCGTCTGTACTATTGACAAACTCTAAGTGACAGGGACAAAACACTCAAATCCCGCCTGGTGCGGGGAGCCAGGTTTCCTCTTCAAATTCTGTCGTAGGTACATTTCCAGGTCTGGGAATGTCCCACAACAGTATTTAATGGGAAGCTGCCTGAAGAACAGTTACACTGCACAGAGCTCCTGTGGAGGAGGGGTGGGAATTAGTAACATTTTGAGGATCGTTTGGGAAATGAGCCTTTGCTGACAAGGTTTGTCTCTGTCCATATTTCACCTTCAGGTTTTATGTTGAGGGATCTTTAGTGTATTTTTGGGAGGTTAATAACTATCTCCTCAACTTTATTTACTCAACTTAAAAATTGGTGTCACTTGATTTTTGCATCTCCCTGTGAAAATACAACTGACACGTGTGGCTTTCTACAGGGGGCCATGATGTTAAAGTTGGGGAATTCAGTCTCTGTACTTCTGGGGGGGGGTTTGCTTTTTTACAGCTGCCTCAGGGCCAGGCACACCGGGCTGTTAGCTGCACCCACTGTCCTTGCCAGGGCCCCTGCTGAACCCTGGGCGGCTGCACTGCCGTGCTGGGGTGACTCTGCAGGTGGAGAAGCTGCTGTGGAGCCATGTAGAGCAGGTGCAGGAAGGAGACGAGGTCACTATTCACATTCTGAACTGCATAGTTTTCACTCCCAGCCCTACCGGTGCCCCTCAGTCCCAACCCGCAGCCCCCTGGGCTCCCCGCTGAGCTCTCCAGTCACTGAGTGGCTGGTGCTCCTCACTCCCGACCTGCGGCCCCTGCTATCCCAGCCCTGACTTCCAGACTCACAGGTCTGCTGGTGCCCCTCACTCCCGACCCGCAGCCCCCTGGGTTCCCCCCAGCTATAGCGGTGCCCCTCACTCCTGACCCGCAGCCCCCTTGGCTCCCCACTTTGCTCCCCAGTCACTGCGTGGCTGGTGCCTCTCACTCCCAACCTGCAGCCCCCTGGGCTTCCCTCAGATCTACCGGTGCCCCTCACTCCCGACCCGCAGCCCCTGCTATCCAAGTCCTGACCTCCAGACTCACAGCTCTGCTGGTGCCCCTCACTCCCTACTTGCAGCCCCCTGGGCTCCCGCTGAGCTCCCCAGTCACTGCACTGCTGGTGACCCTCACGCCCGACCCGCTACACCTGCTATCCCAGTCCTGACCTCCAGATTCACAGCTCTGCTGGTGCCCCTCACTCCCGACCTGCAGCCCCTGCTATCACAGTCCTGACCTCCAGACTCATAGCTCTGCTGGTGCCCCTCACTCCCGACCCGCAGCCCCTCGGCTTCCCCCAGCCCTACCGGTGCCCCTCACTCCCGACTCGCAGGCCCCTGGGCTCCCTCCAGCTCTGACGGTGCCCCTCACTCCTGACCCGCAGCCCTTGCTATCCCAGTCCTGACCTCCAGACTCACAGCTGATTGCTTTGAGAGACTGGTAGTGAGTTGGGTGTGGTGGCTAGAGAACAGACAAAGTGGTTACTGGTTTATGATTTTCTGTTTGCTCCTTTCGGGTAAGGGAAATAGGGAAAGAAAAATAAGCAAACTAATGAAGAGTGAAGAGCAGAAGAAGCTGGAACTGCACAGGTTGCAAGTTGCTGCCCAGAAAGGCTGAACACTGGGCGCTGGGAAAGTCTCTGTTAACTAAGAAGCCCCCTGAGCTGAGTGCATCCCAGTTTCAGTGAACTGCAGAGGGGGTGTCTCAGCACAAGAAAGGAGGAAAATGACTACCAGAGAGGCAGCTACTTAACTAGAGCTGGCCAGACTGGAAGCAGAAGAGAAGGCAAAGGACCGGGAGTTTCAATTGAAGCTCAAAGAAGCAGAGGCACCTGTGCACAGAAGGGCTATGGAAGCAGAGGCAGCCAGGGAGGGAGCTGCTCACACAAGAGCCCTGGAGTTAAGAGACAGAGAAATAGAGGCCCAAACTGAGGCCCAGAAGCATGGACTGGCTGTTATGGAGTGGAAGAGACAAAACCTTCCAGCAGCTGGCTCCACTTCCCCAAAAATCCACAAATGGGAGTGACTATGTCCACAGTATGATGAATCCAGTGATATTGCTGAATATTTCATCACCTTTGAGAGACTCTGCACCTCTGTGAAATCTCTGGTGATCAAAAAATGGTCATATTGGTAGCCAAATTGACTGGAAGAGCTATGGACATATTGAATGAGATGCCTATTGATGATGCTACAAACTATGGTAAATGTAAGGAACTAGTTTTAAAACAGTTTCAGATTACACCTGAAACCTACAGGGTTAAATTCAGGAGTCTTAAGAGGGGATCTGGATTCAGTAATGTGGCTTATGTAAATGAAATGAGAGATTTGTTAGATACGTGGGTGAGGGGAAAAGACATGACAAGCTTTGAAGGAATGTGTGATTTGGGCCAAGGGCAGGCATGGTTGCAGTGCACCCTTCCTTGCCAACACCTCAAACACATGCCTGAATTTAAAACCTTCTCCAAAGAGGCAGAACAATCTGCATCAGAGCACTTACGAGGGTACACAAAGGAATTGGGAAATGTAATAGACACTAAACAAGCTAAATTGTGTGAACAAAACCTGTCCGCCGTAGATTTGCTGTTAATCTGGGGGTCTTTTGCTACGTCATCAAGCCCAAGGAGTTAATACTAGTGGTAAACGCTTTAAAGATGTGGGACATACCTGTTTTGTGGGGAAAAAAAAACTTTTATACATGCTAGGGATGGTGACAAGACAGTCCCACAAGAATTGTTTCTTTTCATCTCATACCTGTAAACAGGCTGGAAGCTTGGCACAGCAGCAAAAGCATAACAGGCCTACGATGCTGTGTGGGAGGGGAAACTGAGGCACACTGCCTTATGCCATTGGTGGCTAAATGCCAAGACACCTACACGTTAACAGATATTGCTGTCTGCACTCTGTTAGCAATACCACACCCCAACATGTTTTCAGGCAGCCGGGGACCAGGAACCCTATACCTTGCTAGACCACCCATGTAGGACATCATACATTTAAAGGTACTGAAAGGGGGTTTGACCAGAGACAAGCAGGGATTTTAGGTGTACCGCCTCTACCATGGACAGTGTCCAAGCCTCTGGCAGTAAGTTCAGGAGGAGGGTGTGACATTGCGCACACACCCCCACCCAGGCCCGCCCTTCAGCATTCCTGGGGAAAGACCAACATGGCCAACATGACTTTGGGCCAGTAGGTCAACCAAGGGGGCTGTCTTCTGGGTTTACTCGGCGTTCTGCAGCTGGGCTGCAGCCAGGCACAGGAGGCCGCCCTCTTGGTTGACCTACTGGCCCAAAGTCACTTTGGCGGGGTTGGTCTTTCCTTAGGAATGCTGAGGCACAGGCCTGAGGGAGGGAGACTCAATCCTCCTCCCTATTGGTCAGGGTGGAAGAGGCGGCTGTAAGAGCGGCCAGGTTCCTGAGCTGGGCCTGCCAGCGTTTGGGGAGGGAGGAGCTGACTGGGGCATGGTGCTGGCAAAATGCCTCAGGGCGCTGGCGGGAGGAGCAGGCCAGGGCCAGGGCTGGGAAGAGAGAGAGAGAGACCAGCAGGTTTCCTCTATTGTTTCCTGCTCTTTTTCTTCCATAGTTTCTCCTCTGCATGAACTGACTTACTCTCTCTGTGAGCCTGGCTAGCTCAGTTGGCAGCCCATCAGACTTTTAATCTGAGGGTCCAGGGTTCAAGTCCCTGGTCAGACACTCAACTATTCCCCAAGGTCTTAAAATGCTCTGTCTCTGGAGTCCTTCTTGATGTCACTTTTTCTCTTCAGGATTTTGCCTTTCCTCAGAAGGGGTTTTGTGAGTGGGATTGAAGGGGCAACTTCCTGACACCCCCTCTGTCCTTGCAGGCTGGAGGAATAAAGGCCTCTGGGCAGGAGCAGCCCTAGACTAGCTGCCAGCACCTGGCGCCCTAGGCGAACCCTGCTATCAGTGCCCCCACCCCCAAACCCCAAGGGCAGAGCTAGGCTGAGGTATTTTGGTAAACGGGGAAACATTTTGCCCCTTTTTTCCTTTTAATGTTTTTAAGCGTTTTTGTGGATTTTTTTAAACAGAGGCTTAATTATTCGGTTTGTCCATCCGTCCGTCTGTCCAACCAATGTTTCTTTCTTCATCCTTCTGGTTCTGGCTGCCCCTTACTACAGCCATAACTTTGGTCTTGAACTTTATAGAGTAGTGAGGTACCTTAAGGGTTAAATGCTAAATACCAAACCCAAACAACACTAGTTACCTGTGTCTGGCAAAAGGTGTCTGGCAGTTTTGCCACTTGGAATGATTCAAATGGATTTTCAGAGGCATTATATAAAAATCCCAAAAAAGCAGAACCAAACCAATTCATCTTAAACCTTCAAAACAAGAGTTTTACAAACCATGAGTGTCAGTTTAGGCCCTTAAAACCTTACATCATCACACACAAAGTTCTCTTTTGTCTAACATCCCTTGCACTGTGATTACTCTTTTTTACACAACTGAAGCCCGATTACACGTCCATCTTGTACAACCAGAGCCAGCCAGGGGCAGCCGAGTTAAGTGCCAATAGAAACCCTGGACATTCCTTTAGTGATTTTGCTTACATTACCCAGGAGTCAAATCATTTTGATGAGATTATCTCTCCACCTGCTGCCTGGAGCAGTCCCCTATAGACCATTTCTGTGGGCAAAGGGCCCATTTCCCCTCAGAATGGCTGTAAAGGCTTCACAGGACAAAACATAGTGGTGGTTGTAGCCACTTTACCTGACCCTCTTGTATAATTTAATTACCAAACTTCTATCAAATGTGACTGCACAGAGCTGCACATACAGTTACATTCAGTGAAAGTGAGCAACTGTCCCCAGAACTCACTGCCGGGAGCCTTAAAGTATCTGCCAGTGGCACAGGTACCTTTTAAGTACCGAGACGTGAAGTGACATCTTTCATGGGAACTGGCCGGCGTGTGCACGGCCGGCGTGTGCAGAGCAAAGGTTGCCCATGGGTGCTGTGTCAGGCTCTGGCACCGCGTGAGACAATGGACCACTTTCTGGTGGCTGGTTTGTTTCCCCGGCAGGTGTGCGGACTTCTGGCTACATGATGGTGGCTGCCAGACGTGGTTGGACAGGATTCTTTGCAGCTCACCTGAGGCTTGTTCCTGGCTGAACGAGGGCAACCACAAGGCTCCAGCAGAACCAGCTGCAGCAATGGCGCCCTCTGCAGGGGCCGGCGTATAGCGGGCGGGTGTCACGGGACACACTGCACCTGTTCAATGTCAGAAAATCCCCTTCAGACTAAACCAGTATGTTTCTCGAAATCAAAACAAGTGGGATGAAAGTTCTTTGCACAAATATTTTGTTGCAAAACAAAAGCATCTCCTGTTTGTCACAGTGTGTTAAATTGTCTCGTCACACACAGAGGGGAGACACTTAGACCACAAACATTAGATAAGATGCTTCAGTCAGAGCTAAGTAGTTGCTGCTCTTAACAATTTCAAAACAAAAATCAAATAGACTATTTCAGCTATTCTAATATGTCATAATCTGCTCTGAGTAAATGTGATAGGACACCTCATATTATGCACTATTCCTAGTGACACTCTCCAATGGATCCTCATCCTCCACCCACTGTGAGGTAGCTAGGAGCAGATCATTATTATCCCTACTTGAAAGAGGGAGAAGCTAAGGCTGAGAAAGGAGAATTGACTTGTCTTAGGTCACACAGCCAGCCAGGGGCAGAGTTGGAAATAGGACCCAAGAGCCTTGATTTTCAAACTAACCATCAGATCTTGAATTTCAAACATTGAATGACTTGAGTAAAGTGCTCTCGGATGAGCTCCAGACCAACAACAGTGCCCAGTAATTATTCAGCATGTATTTTAGGAGAACTGCAATGTTAGAGAGAATCATGAACTGCTCAGAGACCATTAATACAGCGAAGCAGCAAAATTTGTCAAACATATGACTGGTTCTGACTTATTTACTTGGTCTTAAAAGAGAACAACAAGGACCTGAGTCTCCTCCCTGTCAATAACCCCCTGCTCAGCCAATCAGGGTAGAGACTGAGGATGGGAGGCTGAGGGTTCTCACCAGAGAGCCCAAAGGATGGCCCAGGTCACCGGTGGGATCACTGCCCGAGCACTATTTCAGCCCCACATTTTTGGGTGGACCTCCCACAGTGGGAGCTGCCACTCCACACACACCAAACAACACACACACACACACACACACACACACACACACCCCTCCTGGTGTTGGGAGGGGAACAGGAGAAAGGACAAAAGAAGCAAGAGAAGAAGAGAAAGGAGGGGGGGAGGGATGCAGGAAAAGGTGAAACAAAAAGGACAAACAATAATCCCCAGTGGTTCTAAGGGACAAAATCCCAGGTGCGGAATAAAATTCTGCCTCCTTAAGCTCGTGTTTTCCATGCCTAGAATTCAACTGTCACCGGATGGATCAGACCGAACAGGTTTCAAACCTCGAGGAGGCTCTTACCTTCTAAACAGGGACGGCTGTTTTCTAGTAAAATCACTAAAAGGGAAGGAGAAAACTCGAAAGAGGTTCCTCCTGGCGCTCATGTCCGTGAACCCGAATACTCTCTCAGTCCTCAAAGAGAGACCTGGAGAAGGAGACTTGCTGAAGCAAAGCCACAGGGGTCTCTGAGGTTTCCCTGGCCCCTCGCCCCTGTCCTGCCTGGCTGATGTCAGCATCTTTCTGTGAGGTCACCACCTCCCCACCACCTTTGACCAATAGTCTGAGGTCCTGCAAAAGGCCTTTGTGATGTCACTGCCACACCCCTCCCTTGCTGGGCTAATGTCCTGCCCCTGGCCAGGCACTTTGGAGGTTTGAGCTACTCCCTGTGGATCACCCCACTCAAGAAGCGTTCATTCTAGGAAGCAAGCCGGCTTGACAGTAAAACATCAGACGCTGCTCCCAATGCTACACTCAGTTTTTCAGAAATTAGTCGACTTTATGGCCAGAAGAGACCATTAGAGCATCTAATCTGACCCCCTGCATATCACAGGCCCTCTGGATGACACAAGAGCTGTCGTGAAAGGGGTCTATGGAGAGGTTTTGATTGGCTGATTAGAATTATGCTATCTCTAGATGTGTATCAATTTTTGTAGTTGACGTTATAAATATTGGCTCAATGCTGCCCATATTTCAAACTTGTGCTATGCTTCCGGGGAACACCCCAGCCAGACAAGTTGGTGTCAGTTCTGCCTAGCCTGCTTGATGGCCCATTAAGGACCATGAGCTATACAATCGACCCATTGAGAGAAGGCAGATACACCTTGTGCCTCAGCAAGGTATGCAGGGACCTGCCTATGGACAGAACTTTAAGGTTTTTCTATGTCACATGCTGGATAAAGTGTCCTTGGGACAAAGAAAGCGAAGACCACATGGCAAGAGACTATAAAATGCTCATGCCTCATCTCCATCTTGTCTTCAATCCTGCTTCATACCTCTGCAGGGACTTTGCTACAAACTGAAGCTCTCTAAAAAGGACTGATGACCCATCCCAACTGTGGATGTACTCCAGAGTCTTGATTTCAACCTGCAGTTTCTTCCATCATTGCTACAAGCCTGAACCAAGAACTTTGCCATTACTGTATGTGAAGGGTTCAATTCCATGTGCAGTTTATATAACAACCTGGTCTATGGATTATGCCAGCTCTTTTCCAGACCCAAAGTTCAGAGTATGGTCAAGAGACCAGATGCCTAACACATCGTGATTAGCTAAGAGAAAGCTGGATAAACAGAAAGCCTTGCTTGCTAAGATAGGCCTAGTCAGCAAATTGCCAGGTGTTGGAGCTAAGAACTAAATAATTGTGTCTTATTCAAAGTTGCAGATTGAACAAAGAATCCCTTTTCCTATTGCATCCGAAGAAGTGAGCTGTAGCTCACGAAAGCTCATGCTAAAATAAATTTGTTAGTCTTTAAGGTGCCACAAGTACTCCTGTTCTTTTTGCAGATACAGAATAACACGGCTGCTACTCTGAAACTTTTCCTATTGTGTTAGTCTCTTCTGTAGGGAGATGTTCTTCCCACAGATCCAACCTTGAGTTTATGAGAAGTTGGCACATGTCAGTATAAGATATGGCATCCTTCCACCTCCCTTCCCAGGAATCAATGCCTTGCCTTTAGACACACAAAAAACAATCTTTATTGCCATATACTTTCACCGTTTCTTTGCTTTAACCCCTAGTAATGTACCTGTTGGACAATCAAAGGAGTTGCTCCATTCCTGTGGACCCCAAATCAGAATTCAACATACATATTTTATATTAATAACATTTTATCAAAGTATTCATTAAATGTTAACTTGCTAACTTGAGACCATGAGCGGAGACATTATGTAACCTCTTAACCATTGGCTACTGTGCTATCTTGTCTTGCTGCAAAACCTAAGCTGGGGTGCGGAGCTGCCTATCCCGTCACTTTCCCCCGCCCATGGAAAATCTATATATTCTGTTGTAATCAATTGACTGACAGTGCCTCTGAGCCTAATAAGCCAGGTGACACTCCGCCAGCGCTGTGTGTAATAAACTCCTCTGCTTGACCTCTACACAGTGTGATTTACGTCCTTCAGAGAACAAAGAAAGAGCTGGAGGCCAGATGAGCAGGTTGCCAGGGAAACAGAACAAAGGACAGAAGAGGGGCAAAGGGCCTGGCTGTGTTGGGCTGTTGGGAGCAAGGAGTCTGCTGGTTTGGGGACTCCAGGGGAGAGCCCAGGCTCTGAGTCCGGGGTCTCCCCAAGATGGACTTTGCTGAATTTTCCTGCTTCCTGTGCTAACACAGAACTTTCCCAGGCTGGATTCCAGACCACTAATAAACCTTCTGTTGTACAGCGCTGGCTGAGAGTCACTGGTGATTGTGGAAGTTGGGGGTGCAGGACTCCTTTGCGGGGTGGGGGGGTGTAAGGCTTTCCCAGGTGTCCTGCTAAGGTGACTCACTACAGGAAGCTCCTGGCATGGAACAGGGGGGCTGAAAGCTCCAAGGTCAGTCCCAGGAGGTGCTGAAGGCCAGGAGGTTTCCCGCAGTGACAGCGTCCCCTGGGCGGTGTCACACTGATGAGGACTCTGCCTGGGTTTGGTTCAGAGCTGTTCCAGAGCACTGAGCCTGGGTCAGCCCCCCAGCATGTGACCTGCAGGCTCCACTCTGGCAAAGCTCCCTGTCCCTGGGCTTTGGCATCACTAGCCCCTGCTTAGTGACTAGGGGTCAGTTTAGGGGAGTGATTCCCAAAATGTGGGGCATGCCTCCTAGGGGGGCACAGGGGAATGTTCATGGGGGCACCTCAGGGCCCGAGTCAGCCCCCATGGAGGGCAGGGAGGGAGCACCACTCAGCCCCACTCTGTCCCAGCTCTTCGCCCACCCCACCCTCAGCCTGAGCCTGAGCCCCCGGCCCAGCCGCGACCCCCTTACCTGTGTCTGCACCCCTCTCCCCAGCAAGCCACAGCCCCACTCCCAGCCCTGGTTCTCGACCGCGGCTTCCGGGGGGCCTTAGCCATGGCTAAGAGGGCACAGTGTGAAATGTTTGGGAAATCACTGGTTTAGGGAGACGTTCTCAATCACTTCTATGCAGTCCAATAAAAGCTATTCCTCACCCACCCACCCTTCCATCAGGAGGGACTAGGTATGTTCTGCTGCCCTTCACTCGTACAGAAAGGATAATAACATTTCATTCCACTCAATCCTAAAGTGATTTGTAATCCGCCACCAGCCAAAACTGGTCATTTTGGGAAAGTGGCTCCATCATGCTGCATAGCTAGGCAGAGTAGGTGTGTCTGTGCAAACACGGTCTGTTCCTGAAGTCTTTCCCCCAGCTCCTCACTAGATGTGAGGGGGGAGCTCATTCAGCCCCTGCTTCCACTAAGTATTTAAAAACACCTTATTGGCCCTATCTCTGCTGGCCTTAGATTTCTCCTCCTGTCCATTTCCTACCAGTTCAAATGCACTGGCTGAGTGGTTAAGGTAATGCACTACTAATCTGTTGTACTCTGTCTGTATGGGTTCAACTCCCCTTCTCATTGGGTGCTTTTAGTCTTTACTCCTCCTTTATAGACAACCATCTCCCCCTTTGGTACAATAACAGACCCAGCAATGCTGCTTCTTGCAAACAAAAACCTTCTCAGAAACTTGCTTTAAATTAAATGTCTAAATCCCAGATTTCTTTTAAAAAAAATTCTCTAGTCCTGTATTTCTTAGTTTTTAATCTCAAAAGGGAACATCCTCATAATCTACCCCAAACACCCTGGGACCTTCCCAAATAATTAAAATAAATAAAGGCCAGAACAGTGAACCAGAGCTAGTGTCTAGGCCAAGCTGTTCTGAAGGAGGCAACTCAAACATTTTCTCCCTGCTTCCCTTGGCAAGGTCTGACTGAGAAAACAAAATCCCCCAGACTGAAAATTTTCCGCTGAAACACCCATACTAATCTCTTTGGGGACTTTGATTTGAATTTATTATTATTATTATTCTCTTCTGATTTATCTCAGTTCAGTGTTTGTCCTCCAGATGTGTTTACAGGTATTGAGTTGTGGGGGAGAGAGGCCAAGTCACGATGTCTCTTCCCTTCTTTCATAGTTTCTTCCAACTTGCTAGGAAGCTCCTTTGCTACCATGTGAGTCCAGCAGTGTCCATTGTCTCTGTGGTATCTCGGAGAAGCCTGCGTTGTACACGATTCCTGGGATAGTCCTTGGGAGTGTGGATACCTTCAATGGGCCAGCAGTGAGTCTGGCTCCTCCATTGGCGCACCTGAAAGGCTGGTGGGGGGCATTTCCCAACCTCATAACATATCTCAGTAACGCACACAGAGCAAAACTTCATAACTTCCCAACCAATGCGAGCACACACAATCCAACCCGATATTAATGTTCAACAGATCAAGACTTTTGAAATGACACCTCACCAGGCAGACTTTGTACAAACCATGGCATCATTATATGAGAATGGTGAATATGGGGCTTGCAGGTGCTGCTTTGAGCACAGCGTGCCACACCTGGGCTTCCATTGCAATGGAGACGTACCCTTAGAGTCCATCTCTCCTGGGATAAAGATGGCAGCAGGACTGGCCTGGGTCATCTGACCTGGGCTCATGGAGCTAAAGCTGTGGGGCTAAAAACTGTGGTGCAGATATTTGTGTTCACACTGAAGCCTGGGTTCAGAAACCCTCACCCCTCGTGGGGTCTCAGAGGTTGGGCTCAAGCCCATTTGTCTGCACTGTAATTTTATAGTCTTGCAGCCCAACCCCCATAAGCCTGAGTCAGCTGACCTGGGATTTGAGACAGGTGCCCTGGGTGTTTTAATCACAGTGTAGACATAACATTAGGCTACGTCTCCAGTACAATGTAACACCCAGGGCTGGCCCATGTCATATTAATCAGGATCTTGCAGCTTGGTCTGGATAAAGTTGCAGTGTATGTGTCTCAGCTCAGGCTCAGTCCCCTGCTCTAGGAGCCCAGAAGGTTGGCAGGGAGTTTATCAAGTGGAAATGGTAAAACCGCAGTGAAGTATTACCCTGGACTCATGGCATTTCTCCCTTAGTCTGCCTGCTCTTAACTCCCAAACTTTCTGTAACTCTGTTATCAGTGCCTGTCAGTGTAATTTAAACCATAGAAATAGCCACACTGGGATAGACCATTGGTCCACCTAGCTCTGCATCTTGTTTTCTGACAGTAGCCAATGCCAGGTGCCCCAAAAGCTGCTCCCCAAGGCACCACTGGGAGTTGAACCCAGGATCTCCTGTTTACAAAATAGGTGCTTTAACCAGATAAGCCATGGTGCCTGCTGTTATTTAAAGCCGCCTGTCTGCCCACACCTGACTCTCTGCCCACCCCGACAGGGGCCTGACAAGCTTTGCTCGTGTTTGGATTCTGTAAAGCAGAGGAGCAGGTGAAGTTTTGCTCCCAAGGTGTGTGTGTGATTCTTTGGACAGGTCTGTGCTGCAAAATTAGGTCAGTGTAACTACATTACTTAGGGGTGCAAAAAATTTACACTTCCCCAAGCAATGCAGTTCTATCAACCCAGCCCCGGTGCAGATAGCGCTGTGTCAACAGGAGGGCTTCTCCCATCAACAGAGCTTGGGGAGGGGCTTGGTTAGCGAAGCCCCTCCCCAAGTCATAGGTGGCCCATGACTCCATGTGGGGAGGCTGGGCATGAGCACTGGAAGCTCACTAGGAGCTAGTCCACCTCTTGCTCCTTCCTCTCCTCCCCTGCGACCTCCTTGCCTGCTGCTCGTGCCTCTACACCCTCTGCCCCAAGGTCTGCCCACCACCCACACCTCTCTGCCCCTCCCGTGACACCCATCCTGCCTGCCACTCACGCCTCTCTGTCCCCTCCCCTGCCCAGCCCAGCCCAGCCCACCCCACCGCTTGCACCTCTCTGCTCCCCCCCAAGACCCGCTGTGCCCACCTCTTTCTTCATGCTGCTGTTGTTATTCCATGAAACATCAGGGATGGAATAAAAAGCTGAGTTTACTCCAGGGTGAGGAAAGAAAGGAGCCACCAATCCCCTGGCAAATTTCAGTACCCCAGAGAAAACCTGCCCCCTGCTATCGCAATCACTGATGTGCTGGGGATATGGCGGGAAAGGGACTGTCTGAATTAAGGCAGGATTAATCAAGGCAGGAAAGGGACAACAATCCTCAGCAACGTCATTAACCACAAACATATTCTCATCATACTCCAGCCAGAAGGGAAATGGGCAGGAATTCTTGCTGTTCAGCCATGGACACACGCACAGCAGTGAGTGTGGTGTGGAAGCTGGTCTGGTTAAACAATTGGAAATGATCACTCAGTGAGATCAGAACTAGAATGTAGTGAGAAAACTGCATAAAGCAAGTAATTGTGGCTGAGTGATTAAGGTGATAGATTAGAAATCCATTGGTGGCTCCCTGCTCGGGGTTGAGTCCTGTCAACTATGGAGGAACTTGCGGTTCTTTAAATTTAACAATATAGTTTCAGTGGCTGAGCATCCTTGGTGTCAACAGGAGCTAGGTCTTGTCTCACTCTCAGGCTGTGTCTACACAACAGAGTTATGCAGCTTTACTTAAAGCATTTTAATTAAACTGCTGTTGCATAACCACACTATGCAGCTTGTGTCACCAGAGCACATCCACGCTAGCAACTCTTGGATCGCCACAGAGAGCAGTGCACTGTGGGTAGCTATCCCACTGTGCAACTGGCTGCAGGGTGATTTGGGAAGGGTTTGCAATGTCTCATAGGCTGGTACAGCATCACATCCTACTACATTGACAGCCGCTTTTCACCTGAAGTGTGTGTGATGGGGCAGAGACTGTGTGTGTGGGGGGAGAGGGAGTGTGTGTGTTAGAGAAGAGTGAGTGTGTCGGCGCGCTGTCTCTAAGTTCTGACAGCTGCTAGAAGCAACCAGTCCTGAGGCAGGGGGAGGGGGACAGCACCGATATCAGCCCCCGCTTCCCTCACTGGCTCAGCACAGCACAGCAGTCTCTGTCAAACACACACATGCTGCTACCTGCCTGGCTCGGTGTCAGGGGTGCTGGGTCACGGGGGTTTAGAGGACCATGGCCCCCACCACTTTTTACAAGCCGTAAGGATGAACGACCGAAGGGTGGACAGAGTGGAGTCTTGGGGGGAAGAGGGGTTCTGTGGGGGTGGCCTTGGGGCAGGGGTAGGACGAGGCAACAGGTAGAAGGGGTGGTGTGGGGTTGGGGGCCTCAGGGAGAAGGGGTGGAGTGAGTGTGGGACCTTAGGGAAGGGGTGCCATGGTGGCACCACAGTTCTGATGCCAGTGCCCCCCCCCCACTGTAAGGAAGTTCCCGCCACCCTGCTCTGTGTTCGCAGGGCAGGAGAGAGCAGCATCTACGGCAGTGATTTGCTCCTGGCTGCCGGAGCAGAGCAGCAGGCTCAGCTGTCAGAACTTCGCTGAGCGATGAAAGGGGAGGGGCCCATGGCTCTGTAGCAGGAATGCAGGGCAGGTGAGTTCACAGCAGGCATGGTGGGATACTGGTGGAGGCCAGTTATGGTGATATAATGACCAGCAGCATTTACACTGACAATTTGTCGCTTTAAGTTTGCTGCACAAAGCTCTAGGCCTCTTGTCGAGGTGGTTTTATTTTGTCAGCAAAACAGGGCAGTTTTGTCGCCAGATGACAAGACACCATGAGGGGTGAGGGTCTCCGAGCCTGGGCTCCAGTCTGAGCCCCAAGAGCCCAAATCAGATCATCCAGGCCAGCCGGGCTACAGGGATTTTATCACAGTATAGATGCCCTCTCAGGGTATGTCTACACTGCAGTGTAAGCCCAGGGTTAGCAGAAGTCATGTCAGCAGCCCCAACACATAAACATAAACCACGAGGGAAAGACCCACCCCCCAGATAAGCTGGGCAGTGTCCTTCTCCCTACAGTTCGTAAGTCCAGCAACCAAAAGTCCTTTAACATGAGCCCCCCCACCCCTGCACCCCACTCACAGCTGTTGTCCTTAGTCAGTGCAAGCCCAGAGATGCCTCTGTACAGTTCACCTGCCATCCTGGGTGGAGAAGGGGGAAACTAAGAAGGCCCCGTACTCACTATGTTGTCTAGGGACTCACTCATCCCTCTACAGCCACCCTGTCCTAACGTTGGTCTGACACCTACATTTTAGTATTGGGACCCAGGCCCCAGCCCACTTGGCTTTGGAACCCATGTCCCCTGCCTAGCAAGTGCTATTGAATTGAGGGAGAGTCCCTCCATCGGGGTCTGCCAAGCACAGTTGTGCTGCCCTCGATTCACACAACAAGGATAACAACCCTTTATTTCTCCTGCCCCTATAACATGGAGGTTGGGAATCCAACACCAGCCACAAGTGATCATTTCGGCAAGCAACCCAACATATTTCCAACATACTGTAAAATCCACATGCAGCCTCGTACACGAAACCTTGCAAGAAAATCTTCCTGAGGGGGTCTGAAGCACCTGCTGCTGGAGGGAAGGAGGGAGCCGTGGGTTGGGATTGAGGGGCACTGGGAATGGGGGGGCCTGTGGGTTGGGATTGAGGGGCACTGGGAATAGGAGGGGGCTGTGGGTTGGGACAGAGGAGAAGGGTGAAGAGGAGCAGGCTCTGGTTGGGAGTGAGGAGCAGTGAGCATAGGAGGGACTGAGGGTTGGGACTGAGGGGCACTGGGAAAAGAGGGGACATGGGTTTGGGCTGAAGAGCATCTTCATTTGGGGATCCAGCAGGACAGGGGAAGGCAGCAGGTGATTCTAATTCCTTAGGGATATTCTGTGTGTTTGTCTGTGTGTGTGTGTGTGTGCAGGGAAGGAACATGCTCTATGCCCAGAGGCCTTTATTCCTCCAGGCTGCAAGGACAGAGGGGCTGTCAGGAAGTTGCCCCTTCAAACCCACACACAAAAAGGCCCTTCTGAGGAAAGGGAAAATCCTGAAGAGAAACAGTAACATCAAAGAGGACTCCAGCAAGAGAGTGTAAGATCTTGGGGAGTAGTTTATCACCTGACCAGGGACTTGAACCCTGGACCCTCAGATTAAAAGTCTGATGCTCTGCCAACTGAGCTAGCCAGGCTCACAAAGAACAAGACCAAGTTGGTGCAGAGGAGAAACTAGTCAAGAAAACAAGAGCGGTAAACAACAGGGGAAACCTGCTGCTCTCTCTGGTCCAGTCAACACTACGAGTTTATATCAAATTTAGCAGCGTTAAATCACATTAACCCTGCACCAATCCACACAACGAAGCTCTTTATATCGATATAAAGGGCTCTTAATACCGGTATCTGTACTCCTCCCCGACGATGGGAGTAGTGCTGAAATCGGTATTGCCATGTCGGATTAGGGTTAGTGTGGCCACAATTCAATGGTATTGGCCTCCAGGCGCCATCCCACAGTGCACCATTGTGACCGCTCTGGACAGCAATCTGAACTCAGATGCATTGGCCAGGTTTACTGGAAAAGCCCCGCGAACTTTTGAATTTCATTTCCTGTTTGCCCAGCATGGAGCGCCGATCAGCACAGGTGACCATGCAGTCCCAGAATCAAAAAAGAGCTCCAGCATGGACCGTACGGGAGATACTGAAGCTGATCTCTGTATGGGGAGATGAATCTGTTCTATCAGAACTCCGTTCCAAAAGACAAAATGCCAAAGCATTTGAAAAAATCTCCAAGGCCATGATAGACAGAGGCCACAACAGGGACTCAACACAGTGCTGAAACTTAAGGAGCTGAGATAAGCGTACCAGAAAGCCAAAGAATGAAATGGACGCTCACGGAGGGAGGGGCGACTGACGTCTGTAGCTGTCCCACAGTTCCCGCACTCTCCGAAAACCATTTGAATTCTTGGCTGAGTTCCCAAAGCCTGAAGGGTCAAAAATATTGTCGCGGGTGGTTCAGGGTATATGTGCTCCCCCCCCCACCCGAAAGCAAATGGAAAAAAAATGTTTCTCGCCTTTTTTCAATGTCAACGTATGTCTACTGGATGCTGCTGGCAGACGCGGTGCAGCAGCATCCCCTTCCCTTCTGGACGGCAGAGGTACAGTAGGACTGGTATCTGTCATCGTTGTCCCGTGAGTGCTCCTGGCTGGCCTCGGTGAGGTCGGCCGGGGATGCCAGGGCAAAAACGGGAATGACTCCCAGGTCATTCTCTTCTTTAAGCTTTGTCTCCTGGAGATTCAGTCCTGCCTGGAATATCATAGTAGCTGGAGACTGCCCTCCCTTCCCCACTTTGAGCTCTACTTGCAGAGGCAATAAAGTCTGTTGTTTCAAATTCATGCATTCTTTATTACTTCATCACACAAATGGGGGATAACGGTAGTCCAGGAGAGGTGGGAGAGAAGGGAAGCAATGGGTGGGGTTGTTGCAGGGGCACCGCCTAGAATGGCATGCAGCTCATCATTTCTGCTGGAAGTCTGGGGCTCTGACCTGGAGCCACCATTTGCCTGTCTGGGTCTTTAATTGGCTTGCCTGATAGTCTAGACAGGACTGACTCTCCATTAGACAAAACTTAAAGAAGGGAATGACCTGGGGAGTCATTCCCATTTTTGTCCATGCGCCCCCAGCTGACCTCACTGAGGCTGGCCAAGAGCACCCATGACAGCAACTGACAAACTTTATTAGAGAATATTTAAAAATAAACCATACAAAGTGTTTGAAGCATCAGTTATTGTGTCATTGGGGGTAACATACAGGTTGTAGGGGGATGTTAGCATTTTGGTATTGGACGGCATATACATACAGTATAACTTGTAACTATCATTATCAATTTACAAAGCAGCAGACAGTACAGTGCGCCTAGCAACTATCTTTGCTAATTTGCAAAAGGCAAGAGGATACTACTGTGTAGCACTGCAGTACCATGTCTGTCAGCACCATCCAGTAGACATACAGTGATGGTGAAAAAAAGGCTGAACGGGCTCCATGATTGCCGTGCTATGGCATCTGCCCGGGCAATCCAGGGAAAAGGGCACAAAATGATTGTCTGCCGTTGCTTTCACGGAGGGAGGATTGACTGACGACATTTACTCAGAATCACCCATGACACTGTTTTTGCCTCATCATGCACTGGTATCTCAACCCAGAATTCCAATGGGTGGGTGAGACTGCAGGAATTATGGGATAGCTACCCACAGTGCAATGCTCCGGAAATTGATACTAGCCTCAGTACATGGACGCACACTGCCAAATTAATGTGCTTAGTGTGGCCACGTTCACTTGACTTTATATAATCTGTTTCCAAAAACCGGTTTCTGTAAAATCGGAATAATCCCATAGTGTAGACATACCTTGAGACAGCTTTAGAACTCTCTACCCACTATACGGCCAAGAGACAGCAGCTGTCAGATCCTGTGTGGATTGTCTGATGTGCTTGGGGCCAAGAGCAAACTGCGTACCCCCTGCCAGAGCAGAAGTAAAAATAGGGGCTTCCCAAAAAATGGGAAGGGAAGAAGAGAGAAGCAGAGAGGCAAGTGGAAAAGGAAGAGAACATGCAGACACAGGACCCTACCTAAATTCTGAAATAGATTACAAAAAAAAAGAAAGAGCAGCATAAAGAAATTTAAAAAAATCTTTCAGTAAGTATTGAATTAGAAATGTTTAAAATACCATTTTCACACTACCTTTACTTTTCTTCTAAATTCTATCAAAACAAACTAAGACTTGCCACTAAACAGAACTGCACAAAAGCTTTAAATAAATTCAGATAACAGAAAAAAAACCCAAAACATTTATTTTTAAACTTGTTTTATAAGGACTAACCACTCAGTCTGTGTTCTCTTCCTCTCAGCTTCCCAAAAGGAAAGCAAGAACACTCATCAATAGCAGATAGCAGATGCATTAAAGCACCACTATCCACTCACTTCATGCTCAAAAGAGAACACTTTAACTCCTCATCGTGGTTAGCAAGGTCAGACACTTTCAACCACACTTCTCTAGTTACAAACTATAGAAATGATCCCTGAAAGTATAGTCTTAACAAAGCTGTGCTCAGCTACACACCCAGGCTAATGTGCGCAAGCTTTCTTCCCACGGTGAATGTTTTCATACAACGGGTTTCACCCCCAGAGAATTAAAGACCAAAAATCTAAAACCAGGTTCCCATTTCATTAAGCACAATTGAGACAGCTTTAGAACACTGTCCATTAGAAGATGTTTATGTCGCTATTTACAGAAACACACCTCCTGATTAGCATGTGGAGCTCCTAGCAACTAATCAAACCCTCTTGCTTTGCCATACCTCTCACAGGCTCTTCCGTACCACATGACAGCCTGTCAGGCACAGACAATCTGGACAGGTCAGCCCTTTCTAGCATGCTCCACAGCTGTTTCTCTCTGGCTTGCTCTCAAATTCATCTGCACTAGAAGTTTTTGCAGGGTTCTATGTTACCGGTGGTACCTGCACTAAATCAGTGGCTCTCAACCTTTAGAGACACCTGTACCCCTTTCAGGAGTCTGATTTCTCTTGCATACCCCCAAGTTTTACCTCACTTAAAAACTACTGGCTTACATAATCAGATGCAATATTTATAAAAATAAATCACTTGAATATAAGTATTGTACTTACATTTCAGTGTATAGTATAGAGAACAGTATAAACAAATCAATGTATGAATTTTAATTTGTTACGAATTTGCTAGTGCTTTCTATGTAGCCTGTTGTAAAACTAGGCAAATATCTAGATGAGTTGATGTACCCCCTGGAAGACCATTGGATACCCCTGTTTGAGAACCACAGCACTAAATCACCCGTACTTTTAGAACTGGTGCCACTTGAACCAAGGCATTCGGAACCATTTCAGTGCTAGTAGACAGTAGCAACACAGCTGCACAATTCCCACTTGGAAAGAAGATATCTTCTGGTCTGACCCTACCATTGTGAGCTGCATAGGCAACTTTCTCTGTGTTATCTGAGCAGAATCCACACACTATATACTACCTGTATGGCCCTGAGGATGCCACATCGGCCGCAGCTGCTGATTAGGCCACAGGTTGAGAATCACTAGTCTATAATTTTGCAAAGTCCATTGCCACAGGCTTTTTCCCCCATGTCTGCTGTGAGACAAGAGCACATGAAATTCATAGCAATATAAATATGAATGAAACCACCCAAATATATTTACATAAAAACTAGACAGTCTCATTTTAAAACAAAGAAAAACACAGGCCACACAGGGAGTGGGGCAAGAGTCTCCAATGATTTATACCCTCTCCTACCCGCCATTCAGCATAAGAATTAACCTAAATGGATCATGACTATTTACATAGAGCATCTTTCTGCTACAAAGCAGAATAAGACAAAAGGTTGAGGCTGTTCCCCTTCGCATTTGGGGAGGGAGGGGGGAGGAGTAGAAGGATTTAGATGCTCAATCCACTTCAGATTATGAAAGAAACCAAGCAGACTCATGATTTACTCAAAACCCACCCCAGCTAAAAGAAAACCAGACTATCTGCACCTAAGCGCTATACAAGTTTCTAAATAAAGCTATTATATCTAACCTTCCTCATAACTAGATTTCTGGTACACTACAAAAACTCCTTCTTTTATTCAGTATACAAAATCTAAGCACTCAGTCTGTGCTCTCCTCTCTCGCTTTTCCAACTAGCAGTCTATACAGTAACTCCTCACTTAACCTTGTAGTTATGTTCCTGAAAAATGCCACTTTAAGCAAAACGATGTTAAGCGAATCCAATTTCCCCATAAGAATTAATGTAAACGAGGGGGTTAGGTTCCAGGGAAATTTTTTTCACCAGACAAAAGACTGTGTGTGTGTATATATACACACACACAGTATAAGTTTTTAAACAAACAATTTAATACTGATACACAGTGATGATGATTAGCTCAGCTTGCTGAGACCCCAGCTGCTGCAAGCTCTCTCCCTCCTGAGCCCTGCTCTATGGAAGATGGGGTAAGCGGGGTGCAGGAGCAGGAGATAGGGGGACACCCTGACATTAGCCCCTCCCCCAGCAAGCAGGAGTCTTGGGGAGCAGCTCCAAGGCAGAGGGCAGGAGCAGCACATGGCAGGGAGACACAGCTGAACTGCAGGCAGCTGCTGCACAGGGAACTTAGGGGAGTGGGGTAGCTGATAGGGGGCTGCTGGTCCATCCTGGTTCCAAGCCCCCACCAGCTAGCTGCAACGGGCTGCTCTTTGTGAAAGCAGGAGACAAAGCAGGCGGCTGCCAAACAACATTAGAAGGGAGCATTGCACAACTTTAAATAAGCATTTTCCCTAATTGATCAGCAACATAACGAAACGTTAACCAGGACGACTTTAAGTGAGGAGTTACTGTAGGAGGGTTTAGGTCAGCTCAGCTACGTCTCTCAGGGGTGTGGATTTTTAATTTACCTCGGACAGAAAAAAGAGAGTAACAGAAAAGAGAAGAAATAAGATGGGAAGGAAAACACCCAGTGGGGCATGGGAGATGTTGACAGATGCAAATCCCTCATGTAAACCCCTCCCCCCCATGCCCTTCATTGTCTCCTCCACCCATTGCAGGGTTCCCCAGTCTTTCTCCATGGCAGGGGTTGTGTGTGTTTGATTCCACCCATAGCAAGGTCCTCCATTCTCCCCAATGGCAGGGGCTCTGTGTGAGCCGCTTTTCTCCCCATTCCACCCTCTACCCACTATAGGGCCAGGAGACAGCAACTCTCAGATCCGGGGTGGATTGTCTGATGGGCTTGGGGCCAAGAGCAAACTGCCTACCCCCTGCCAGAGCAGTAGGAGTAAAAATAGGGGTTCCCAAAAAATGGGAAGGGAAGAAAAGAAAAGCAGAGAAGAAAGTGGAAAAGGAAGAGCACGTGCAGACACCGGACCCTACCTAAATTCTGACACAGATTACAAGAGAAAAAGATATAGCAGCATAAAGGAATATTAAAAATGTTTTTAGTAAGTACTGAACTAGAAATCTTTAAAACACCAATTGCACACTAGGTTTACTTCTCTTCCAAATCCTATCAAAACAAATTTAAGTTTTGCCATTAAACAGACTATCAGCAAAAATTGTAAACAGATTCATGCAACAGAAAAACCCAAAAACATATTTTTCAATTTGCTTTGCAAAGTTTAACCACTCAGTCCGTGTTCTCCCTCTGCTGGCTTCCCCAAAAGAAAACAGGAAAAGTCATCAATAGCAAAGAACAGCTCCATTAAAACAATACTGGGTGCTTGCTTCACACTTAAAAGAAACAGTATAACTTCCCTGCTGGTTAACTAAAACAGACACTTTCAACTTAGATAATTTTTATCTCCAGGTTCCCAAGGCACAGACCAGGTTTGCATCTTGAGGCCAAAAGACCAAAAACATCAAGACACTTGATCATGACCTTGGATAGGCCAAGAGACTACTCACCCCATCTGCGCTCAAAGAGCCTACACTTCTTAATCACAAATTTTAGAAACAAACCCTGAAAATACAGTTTTATTCGGCTACAAACCCACAGTAATGCGCACACGCTTTTACCCCACAGTGAGTGTTTTCATACAGCGGGTTTCACCCCCAGCGAAGTAAAGGACACAAATCTAAAGCCAGGTCCCCATGTCATGAAGCACACTCGAGACAGCTTTAGCCCCCTGGCCATTAGAAGATGGTTATGTCGCTATTTACAGAAACACGCCTCCTGATTAGCATGCGGAGCTCCTACCGACCAATCAAACCCTCTTGCTGTTACTGCCCGAACCGGCCCCGCCTCTCACAGGCTCTGCTCTGCCACGTGCCGGTGCCGCGCCCGTTTCCCCGCAGGCGGAGCCCGGCCCGGCGCAGCTCTGCCCGCCCGGGGCTGCAGCTGCTTCCCTCCGGTTCCTCGGCACTAGAGACTTCGCGTGTCACGTGACCGGGGGCAGGCGCCGCCTCTGGCTGCTTCGAGACTGGAGCATCCCCGGGGGAAAACCAGATGGGTCATTAGTGCCCAGCAGCAGCCCCCACCCCCTCCACGCCCTCCCCCAGCGCCTCCTGCCCGCTGACAGGGGGGGAGGGAGAGGAGTTGAACGCGGGAGTGGGGCCTTGGGGAAAGGGGGGGTGGGGTGAGGTGGGGGCGGGGCCTGGGAGGAGCCTGAGGGTGGGCAGCCCCCCAGCATAGTGGAAACTCGGTGCCCCTACATCCTACTAGTGCAACCGCAACCAGGGCCGCGCAGAGCGGGGGGGGCAAGTGGGGCAATTTGCCCCAGGCTCCGGGTCCCGCAGGGGCCCCCACAAGAGTTTTTCGGGGCCCCTGGAGCAGGGTCCTTCACTCGCTCCGGGGGCCCCAGAAAACTCTCGCGGGGCCCGGGCCCCCGGAGCTTCTTCGCTCCCGGTCTTCGCTGATGGGGGGTCCTTCCTCTCCGGGATAGAAGGACCCCCCGCCACTGAATTACCGCTGAAGCGGGACCCGCCGCCGGAGTGCAGCCAGATCTTCGGCGGTAATTCGGCGGCGGGGGGGGTCCTTCTGTTCCGGGACCCACCGCCGAAGTGCCCCGAAGACCCGCGGTGGGGGCTGCACTTCGGCGGCGGGTCCCGCTTCGGCAGTAATTCGGCAGAGGGGGGTCCCCGCCGTGGGTCTTTGGGGCACTTTGGCAGCGGGTCCCGGAACGGAAGGCCCCCCGCTGCCGACTTACCGCCAAAGTGGGGCCCCCCGCCGCCGAAGACCCCAGGCCCCCGGAATCCTCTGGGCGGCCCTGACCTCAACCATTTAAATGCTGCAAAGCAGAGGCCGAGCAGCAGGATTTGGTTCAATTGCTGCTCTCAGCACAATTCCTCAACGCCGGGCACGGTGTATCCAGGAGACAGCAAGTCTCTAGTTTTGCAAGTATATTGCCACGATTTTCCCCCTTGAAACAACAGCACCCATAATTCATAGCAATCTAAATATCAATAACTGTTAGTGAGCCTAGCCAAATAGTCTTGAATGAAAGCTAGAGAGAGCTGCCATCGGAGTCACGTACTGTACACGTTTGCTTCCCTGGAGAGTGTTCGGTAACCATCTGTAGAGGTGTAACAGGTATTTAAGTACAGTCTCTTTCTCCTGAAAAGTGGGAAAAGGCAAAGGCTTAAAGCTGCCTGTAGGAGAATTTTCAAAGCCATACAAGTGATCTGGACACTCAATTCCCACTGATTTCTAAACTGGTTTTCAAAATCCCTCACCACAAACAAATAAAAAGAAAGGCTGAGTGAGCAAACCCCTCACAACAACGCATAGAAAAACTAAGTATTCTATAGATTTAGAAACAAAACCAGCTGTTATAAACTTCCCAAAGCATAATTTAAAAAGTCATATTTTAAAGCTTTTGCATTCATTGGTTTAATACAAACCCACCCCCCGCAAGTCTATGCTGTCTCCCCCCTGCTTCTCCAGCGGGAAGAAGCAGCGAGCATCAGCACCAGACAGCAGCTGCATTAGCAATCCCGCCTATTCGGTGCCTGATTGGAAGAAAACCTTGTAAAAATCGTCCTCCAACAATCTCTTTCGAAAGCACGTCTCTAGCTAAGCGCCGGCCATTTCTCCTGCACAGACACCTTCCCTACTGCCAGTCCCCGGCTACCCTGATTAACGTCGTAATGACTCGTTTTTTAAAACAAGTGGTCACGAAAGAAAATGGATCGTACCTTTTGCAAACAGCCTTTTTGTCAACAGATGGCCACGTTCTTCACTGAAGTGGGGGGAGCACACTTTGTAGTTTGTACAGGTTGAGTTTATTGCCCGCCCCAGAGGCTCCTAGCACCCCTCAGTTCCCTCCCACAAGCTCCCTATGTGCCCTCTCCCATCCCATTCTTTTTAGGGACTCCCTGAAATTCCCCCAGTCTCAGACCTTACCAGAGAATCTCTGCACCCTTATTCTCCCCATACCAAGTTCCCCACATTTCTTCCCACACCAAAGGCTCTGTTCACACCCACTTCCCCATGGCAGGGACTCTGTGTTTCCTCTATTCCCCCATGCCGGGGTCTTTGTGTGCCCTCCCTTCCCCCCATGCCAGGTTCTTCCAATCTCCATAGGACTAGGGGTCCTGTGTACCTCCACTTATCCCCTCGCTTCATTTCAGGGCCCCCATTCTCTCCACCACTGTAGAGACTGTGTGCACCCCTATTTGCCTCTTCTCCCCCATTCCTCCCTCCTTCCCAAGACAAGCTCTCCCAGTCCCCTTACCTGCCAGGGGTTCTGTGGGTCCCGTTTTCTCCTCCCCGACTTCCACCTTAGGCCTGTACTAAGGGCTCAGAGAGGCTCCGAGAAAGTTGCATACCAACGAACTGGCAGAGCATTAGGGGTAGAAATAGGGGCTACTCGAAACGGGGGAGAGGGTGGAGAAAAGAAGAAAAAGTGGAAAGTGGAGAGAACTTGCAGAATTAATATCCATGAGCCTATTACTTTAAACTAGAACGAGGGAGGACAAAAGAGAGGGACACTGCATTAAAAGGTGGACTTAGAAGTTCAAGCAATTAGAGGTTCAATTAAGCAACTGTTTACATAAAAACGGTTGTATTTTACACTGCCTTTTCTTCTTCATGCTATTGGAAAACTCGCTGAAAAACACCCACATCCTCCCACAATACAGAAGCAATAATATTAGTTACAATCACTACATCCCTTCTCTAAATATACACATCAGAAACAAAAGTTAAACACCAACTTCAAAAAATGTTTTTTAAAATAATTTATACAGTCTGTGTTCTTTCCCTTCTACCCCCCAGAGGGAAGAAAGAAAAATCATCAATAACAGACAACAACTGCATCAAAGCAATACTGCTTACTTGCTTTACACTCAGGAAAAAGCACTTTAACTCATCCTCGTAGTTAGGGAGACCAAGCACTTTGTGTTAAAACAACCTCCCACGGCTATAGTCTAACGTCTAGAGTGCCTATATTTAGTGGTTACAGTGTGTAATTTAATATATCAAATCTTCCTATGATCACAGAGACAGCGAGACTGACAAACAGCACACTGTATGCATGTCTCATTGTGGCACCTAACGTATGAAGAAACTTTTTTAAATGCCCTCTTTAGCTTCTGTTACAAATAAACGTCTTCCCGAATTTCACCAATCACTTTTTCTAACTAACAGAGGAACACCCCTTCAGCCAGTCAGATATTTCTTCCATAGCTCGTTCTCATAGAGGCAGGACTAACAAACTGGAACTGGCTCCGTAGGAATGATGCATCGGAACAGTTACGCACAAGCAGCAGGCATTGCAAGAGCCGAAGGTGCTGACGTGCTTCAGAAGAGATGTACACAGTAAGCAATCCGCTCTTAAAGCAATGACGTCTGTTCCCCAGAGATCCCTGTTAGGCCTGCTCTACACCACACGTTTATACCAAATTTAGCAGTGTTAAACCGAATTAACCCTGCACCCTTCCACACACCGAAGCCCTTTACCCCCAATCGGGGCTATTGCAGTTTGTGTATTCCTTACGCCACCCGACCTTAAACCGGCTGCCCAGCTCCCAATGGGGTCCAAACCCCAAATAGATCCCTTTTACCCTGTAGAAACTGTACAATCCTGTGACCAGGGCAGCGGCCTAGCAGCCTGCACTTCTGCCTGCCAGCGCGAGAGCGCGTAAGGCACTAATCTGGATAGTGGCGGTTGGGTGGCAGAGAGGTGAAAAAACCAGCAGAGTGGCGCAGCAGGAGTGTACTGGGCCCATAACCCAGCGGTCAAGGGATCAAAACCATCCTCTGCTACGTGTGCACTTGTTTCTTTTCCCTCTGGGCCTTCAAGCGAGCCGGTGACCAGCAGAGCACCAAGAGCCTAGGCCATGAGGCAAGAGGTGGCTGAGGCGAAGCGGCGGCCTGCCAGGGAGCTCCCCGGCACCTCTGGCTGCCTGGGCTGAAGGCAAGAGGCAGGCCTGGGTTTGGCGAGGGCCTCCTGTCCTGGAATGAGGCTGCAGTGCTTCCTGGTCCCCTTTTCCCACCCACACCAGCAGGCGGCTGCTGCGGGAGAACACGAGGGAGGCTCTGGGGGCGCTAGGCAGCGCTGTGTGTGTGGCTGTCAGGGGAAAGAGCCGAGGCTCCCGACTCGACCTGCCATTGACTCGCGTGTGTCTCTGCGCGCCGTCAGCCGGGGCGGGCCAGGCTGCGGACGTGACTCAGACTTGGCAGCATGGCCGCGCTTTCCTGACGAGGCATGAGGCAGGCCAAGAGCTCTGCACAGCGTGCAGGGAAGTGGGAGGGAGGCGTCTTTGAGCCGGCGTGTCTCGTCCGCTTCTCCCATGTCGCTTGGGCGGAGGCGGGAAGGGAGCGAAATGTTCCCATCTGAAAGTTTTTGTGCTCGGCCTTGAGGATTAAGCCTGAGCCTCCAGCACGGCTGCTGGCAGATGGGTTTCTGAATGGCATCCAGCCCGCTTTTTGGGCCATCAGCTGAAAGCACTGAGGCCAAGAGGGAAGGTTTTGAGGCAGCAAAAGGGGACCTTTGATGTTCCGAGCAGCTCTTGAGGAGCATGGAAGTAGCATAGACTCAACACCATTCCTGGGTGGGCGTGAACCACCATCCTTTTAGTAAACAGCGAAATGGGCTGACCCATTGGACCACAGAGTCACATACAAACAAGGATGTATTGAGCACAAAAGTCAGGAATCAGCTCAGGGTAGGGTTATACCATATGTGTGCAGTGGTGAGACAAGAAACAGCAAGGAATTGGACTGGCATGGAGTGAAACTGTATCTTATGTGTGCCTGATGACTGTACGTTTGAGGTAGTTCTGTGGGAAGGAACCGAAAAGAGCACTGGGGCTGCGGTATAGCGCTTGCATACACTTTCTTTGCCCTGTTTTGCTGTAAGAGTTAACAGTGAGAGATTGTTAGTCACAGGTCAGTGGGTGGGTTTATTCAAATTCAGAGTGTACAGGGAAACCAGTGAGAGGAAGGAGGCTGAAAGACTTCTCTGTCTTTGAACAGAATTGTGTGTTAATGGTTCTTGCTTTGAATTCCTCCATTGGAGTAATTTCGGGGAGGAGAGTGAGGCAGTGTAGCCCTCGGGAATAGTGCCAGAGGGGGTGATGGGCAGGGACTGGGGACGAAAGCTCCTCTGTGCAGCTGAGTGAGGGCAGTACCAGGGAAGGGGCATCTGTAAAAGTGGCCATGTGGAAGGTGGCAGGGATTTGGGGGCCCAGGAGGAGGTGCTTGATGTTCAGTGCCTTGGAGCAGCTGGACTTGGCCATGGTGGGTGTTCAGGAAATGCACATTAGCTAAAACAAATCCATATTAAAGGCTGCAGGATGGCAGCAGCAGAGGTGGGGAGCCTCCTTCTGCGTGATAGAGCTGGTTCCCCCTTCCGTTGCTGAGGGGAAGGTTGGTGCTTTGAGCCCACCCGGTGCTGGAACGTCCCATGGGTGAGATTAATAGGACTCTTGAGAAGAGAAGAGAAGAGAAGAGAAGTCTTTTCTATCCCTGCCTAGCTCCATTGGTCTCCTGTGGCCCTTTTGGCTCTCTGCTCCCCTGTTGGGGAGATGCAGAGACAAGCCCCCATCTGGGTGAGGCATGAGGCAGGCCAAGGGCTTTGCACAGCGTGCAGGGAAGTGGGAGGGAGGCATCTTCAAGCCAGTGTGTCTCATCCGCTTCTCCCTTGCCACTTGGGTGGAGGCAGGAAGAGGGCGAAATGTTCCCAACTGAAAGTTTTTGGGCTCGGCCTTGAGGATTAAGCCTGAGCCTCTGGCACGGCTGCTGGGAGATGGGTTTCTGAATGGCATCTAGCCTGCTCTTCGGGCCACCCGTTAAAAGCACTGAGGCCAAGAGGAAGCAAAATGGAGCCTTTGAGGCTCCCAGCAGGCCTCAGGGAGCAAGGAAGTAGCACAGACTTACTGCTGTCCTTGATGGGGCTTGAACCACCATCATTTCAGTTAACAGCCAAACATGCTGACCCATTGCACCACAGATCAGCTAGGCTGTAGTAAGTATAAAAGTCAGGAATCAGCTCAGGGTACGGTACAGCACATGTGTGCAGTGGTCAGGGATAAAAGTGACTTAAAGGACTTGCTAGTACTCCAGAGTCCAGTGGAGGGGATGGTTCCTCAACCGGAGGAGGTGTGGCCTCTATAGGAAGAGGTGGGGCTTTTAAATTCTGGGGCTTTTAAATTAGGATTTAAAGGGTTTGGGGATTTGGCTGAAGCTTGGAGCCGGGCCCTTTAAATCATCCCTGGAGCTACCAGCTGCAGAGGTGGCTGGGAGTCCTGGGGTTTGGGCAGGGGTGAAAATAATTTACATTTCTTACCCATATGGTCCAATCGCAAGCAATCCACCTCTCCTACGTACTTCATGGATCCCTCCCATTGCATGACATAGATAGAGAAAATAAAACTACTATTACTACTATCAGTACTGTCTGTAATAAAACTTTACTATTGGAATAAGCCTGAAAAAGTGAAAACTCACTGTCACATTTTTCTCTGTGTCTTCCCTCCTCCTCCAGCCAGGCTGCAGACACTAGGCTCCATGCTTTCTTCCTGTCTGGCACTGAGCAGAACCCCTGCTGTGGAGAGGAGGAATGCAGAGCCTTGTCTGCAGCAGAGAGAGAAGCCTGGTCTACACTATGCCTTTAAACCGGTTTTAGGAGCATTAAACCGATTTAAACGCCACACCCGTCCACACTAAGAGGCCCTTTATATCGGTATAAAGGGCTCTTTAAACCGGTTTCTGTACTCCTTCCTAACGAGAGGAGTAGCGCTAATATCGGTATTACCATATCGGATTAGGGTTAGTGTGGCCGCAGATCGATGGTATTGGTCTCCGGGCGGTATCCCACAGTGCACCACTGATTGCTCTGGACAGCAATCTGAACTCGGATGCAGTGGCCAGGTAGACAGGAAAAGCCCCGCGAACTTTTCAATATTTCCTGTTTGCCCAGCGTGGAGCTCCGATCAGCATGTGTGGTGATGCAGTTAAAAATCAAAATAAAGAAAGAGCTCCCGCATGGACCATGCGGACGTGATCGCTGTAAGCAGGGCCGGCTCCAGACCCCAGCGCGCCAAGCAGGCGCGTGGGGCGGCCCTTTCCTGGGGGGGCGGCATTTGGCTCCGGCGGACCTTCCACAGGCATGCCTGCGGGAGGTCCACCGGAGCCCGGGACGAGCGGACCTGCCACAGGCATGACTGCGGCGGGTCCCCTCTTCCCGCGGCTCCGGTTGAGCTCCCGCAGGCATGCCTGCGGCAGCTCAAGCAGAGCCGCAGGAAGAGGGGATCCGCCGCGGGACCGGGGAAGGGCGGCGCAGCACGCCGCGCTGCTTGGGGCGGCCTAATTTATAGAGCCGCCCCTAGCTGTAAGGGCAGGCAAATCTGTTCTATCAGCGCTCCGTTACAGAAGACGAATTAAAAAACATTTTTAAAAAATCTCCAGACAGACGCCATAGCAGGGACTCAGCGCACTGCTGCATGACAAGCGTAACGGAAAGCCAAGGAATCAAATGGATGCTCATGGACTGGAGGACTCAAGCTATCCCACAGTTCCTGCAGTGTCTGAAAAGTATTTGCATTCTTGGCTGAGCTCCAAATGTTTCTAGGGTCAAACACAGTGTCCGCGATGGGTCAGGGCATAACTTGGCAATTTACGCAACCCCCCCCACCCCCAGAAGTGAAAGGGAAAACAATCCTCTGCTGACTCTTTTTCATGTCACCCTATCTTTACTGAATGCTGCAGATACATGCGATGCTGCAGCACTCAACACCAATATCCTTGCTTCCCGCCCCACCATGGGTAGCTGATGGTGCAATAAGACTGATATCCATTGTCATCATCAGTCTATTGGCACATGGGGCAGTGCAAAAGGATTGGTAACTATGATGACTAGCATCAGCGAGGTCAATCAAGGGTGCCTGGCCCTAATTTTTCCTGATAGATGGTGCAGTATGGCTGGTAACCATCCTCATTGTAGCAACAGGGGGCTGAGCTCCATCAGCCCCCACCCTTCATGTGTAAAAAAAAGATTCAATTGCCCCTGGACTAGGAGAGGGATGCTGGGCTCCTCTTCTACACACTCCTTATTGTCCTGTCTGGACTATCATAGCAGCTGGAGGCTGCCTTCCACTCATTCTAACAAAATGTGTCTTATTCCTGTATTCTTTATTACTTCATCACACAAGTGGGGGGGGGGCAATGCTATGGTAGCCCAGGAAGGCTGGGGGAAGAACGGAATCAACAGGTGGGGTTGTTGCAGGAGCACCCCCTGTGAATAGCATACAGCTCATAATTTCTACAGGGTCTGACACAGAGCAGCTGTGCTCTCTGGTTTTATGATACAGTGGTTCTCTAGTACACTTGCCCATATTCTAAACAGGACTGATTTTATTTTTAGATACCAAAAAGGAGGAATTGACTCAGGGAGTCATTCCCAATTTTGGCTTTTGTGCCCCTGGCTGATTGGTCAGGGGCACTTATGACAGCAGCAAATGGCACAGTGCAAAAGGACTGGTAACCATGACCATCTTATTACCAATTTATGGTATGGTAGATAGTACAATATGGCTAGTAACCATCTCTGCTGTCATGCAAAAGCAAAAGCATGCTTCTATGTAGCGCTGCTGAATCGCCTCTGTGAGCGGCATCTAGTACACATACGGTGATAGTCACAAAAGGCAAAACAGGCTCCATGATTGCCATGCTATGGCATCTGCCAGGGCAATCCAGGGGGAAAAGGCGCGAAATGCTTGTCTGCCGTTGCTTTCCCAGAGGAAGGAGTGACTGACGACATTTACCCAGAACCACCCGCGACAATGATTTTTGCCCCATCAGGCACTGGGATCTCAGCCCGGAAATGCCAAGAGGCTGCGGGAACTATGGGATAGCTACGGAATAGCTACCCACAGTGCAACGCTCCAGAAATCGACGCTAGCCTCGGACCGTGGATGCACACCACCGATTTAATGTGTTTAGTGTGGCCGCGCGCACTCGATTTTATACAATCTGTTTTGCTAAACCGGTTTATGTAAATTCAGAATAATCCCGTAGTGTAGATGTACCCAGAGAGAGAGAGAGTGAGTGAGTGTGAGTACAGTACAGTAGAGTGAATTTTCCCCTTCCACCTGCTTTTATTAGCTCTGGATTTAAGATGTGCAGCCAAATGCTTGTATTTGTTGTGTATATTAGTATTGGAGAGATTCCCCTCATCCTGGGGGCAGAAGAGGACTGCCCCTGCCATGGTCAAACACACTCTCCTCCCTCCCCCAAGCTACTGTGAGTGAAATTAACAAGAATGCCAGAAACCGCTCCTAACCCCGGGGGCTGAATGGCTCAGGGAACAGCTGAGTTTAAACTATTCTTATGCAGGGGGCAGGCTTCTCCCTCCCTCAGCCAGTCTCCTTTCCTTACCGGTCCTCCATACCGGCCCGTACCTGCTTACTTTCATCTCTGGCAGTGGTTAGACAAGAAACAGCAAGGAACTGGACTGGTATGGAGTGAAAGTTCTGTGGGAAGGAACTGAAAAGAGCACTGGGGCTGTGGTATAGCGCTTGCATACACTTTCTTTGGCCTGTTTTCCTGTAAGAGTTAACAGTGAGAGATTGTTAGTCACAGGTCAGTGGATGGGTTTGTGCAAACTAGGAGTGTACAGGGAACTGTCTTTGAACAGAAGGAAGGAGAGAAACCGGCAAGAGGAAGGAGGCTGAAAGACTTCTCTGGCTTTGAACAGAATTGTGCATTAATACTTCTTGCTTTTAGCTGATCTCACTGAGGTCAGTTGGGGCGCCTGGACAGACATGGGAATGACTCAGCCAGGTCATTCCCATCTTCTGCCAAGCAATCAGAAGATGACAATGGCTAGTAGTTGTACTGTACTGTTTGCTACCAGCCTAAGATATAAAAGCTAGATGGATCAAAACAAGAAATTGACCTCTTTTGTTTTGTGAAATCAACGGCCTGCTAAACACAGGGTTTTGAGTTCAATCCTTGAGAGGGCCATTCTGTGTGACAGTTGTTTGTGTTTCTCCTTGCTGCAAAGCCACCCCTTTTGTTGATTTTAATTCCCTGTAAGCCATGCCATCAGTCGCCCCTTTAAGAGCCCTTTAAGTTGAAAAAAAGGGCTTCGTCGTGTGCATGGGTCTAGGGTTAAATGGCGGTAACACTGCTAAATTCGACCTAAAGTCATAGTGTAGACAAGGCCTCAGAGGAATTTTATAGCTTCTGGCTGGCAGGGTGTCCAAAAAAAGGGAGCTACCCACCCACCCTTTCATTGATCACACTTGGTAACTACTAAGCAGAAGCACAGAATCATAGATGGATTTGCTGAGTCTCCTGCAGGCCTTCCTAATGGCACAGCAGGGCTGCTCTTGGTTCTGCACAATGTTGTTTCGTTTAGCAGTGACTGTGAAGCGACTTCCAGCTATTTGGCCGTGGGAACTCTGGTATTAAGTGGACACCCTGTCTTAGCTGTGTATGGCTGTATTGCTTGTAGATTTATATATTTTGTATTGATGTTATCAAATGGAGTATTTTGTAGCTGTCTGCTATAATTTGTTTAACTTATACAAAATATGAATATGCTCCCTCAGACTTAACCACCCGCCTTTCACACACTCCCTGCTCCTCACTCTCTGGGGTTGGAACAAGCCACCGGCATGTGTGTCCATTGGATTATTTTTATTTAATTACTTCTCATTGTTAAATTAATTATGAGTGTTTTTAAAATTTCATTGCAGTGCGATTTCTTCCTGCCACTGTCACCTGGCAGCTCAGGGATGTGAGATTCTCCTCCATTGCGTTTCTGCCCACGGAACAAGAAGAGAGACCACATGTCAGTACTTTTGGAAATAAAAGCAACCTGGAAGCAAACCAGCTGTCTCCTCCATGTGCAGTTTGCGTCTCTTTTGCAGCAGTTGATGTGTGTGCAGGGGCACTGTGTGCTCACATGGGAATTCACCACCCTTGGTGCAGGATTTGACTTGTTCCTGGAGTGAATGTAGCACTGTGGAGTGTCAGGCACAGGCTGCATGACCCCCTCCATTTATCCTTGGGGCAGATACAGCCCAGGCAGCGCTAGTGCAACCTCCCCTCCACCATCATCTTCACAGCCCACCTGTCAGGGCAGGAGGGGAATGTTGCTCCATGGATCCTGGCTCTCAGATGGGGCTGCCCTGGGATGGGGGTGGGGTTGCATCCATTAGGTCACCAGACTGAGCCTTCTAATATCCTTGGTGATTGTTCCCAAGATCCAGGACTTTGTGCTCAAACAAACAAACAAACATCTCCCTGGTTGAAAATAAAGCCCTTTCCTTGCAATATACAGGGAAGAAGCAGATTCTCACCCCAGATGGGACTTGAACCCACAATCCCTGGCTTCGGAAGCCAATGCCTTATCCATTAGGCCACTGGGGCCCTGATATATAGCTGCTGAAGAGATGGAAATTCCCTCTCATACATGCACATTCCTCGCATTTGCTTCAACACCAAATAGCCCCTTTATGTGCCTTACAGAAACATCTGCATCCCCTGGCAGCGAGGCACCTGGGCAGGTCGCTGACAGAGCTGAGCACCACCTTTCTGCCAGCCATCTTTAGAGAAGAACCCCGCCCTAGAGTCACCCCTCCCTCCTTCAGCGCCTCCACGGCTGTGGCTCTGAGTGGCAGTAGGCTGATTAGGGGGCGAATGTGGGGCTGGAAGGGGGGTGAGGTCAGCCTGTAAGGAGTAACCAGGTGGGGCAGACCCAGGGGGAGGCTGTGGGCTGCTGGTCGGTTGTTGGGATCCGAGCTCTAGATCAAAGTTGCACAGTGACCTGACACCCAGGGTTATAAGGCCGACACAGTGACCCCCTTACTGGCCTCGGTGACCCCCAAACCCTTGTTACTAAGGGCATTGAGGAGTCTCTGTCCCTTAATAACTTCTGGGAGCTCCCCAGCAGGCTGCGGGCGTCAGCCACCTCCTGCCACACAGGTTAGACTCTTGGCGCTGTGCCGGCCACCCCCTCGCTTGCAGGCCCAGTGTAAGAAGAAGGAGGCCCGGTGCTGGCAGAAGAGGGTTTTGCTAAATCGACCTCTGTGTTAGGGCACAGGACGCTTCCACTGTGTCCCTCTGCTGGCTTTTCTTCAGCAGCGCCTAGCGGCCCTGGCTCCAGGCTAGTGCCTGGTGAGCTCTGGCACTGGCAGGAAGCGCTGCAGGGTGCTGGGCAGCGGCCCTGGCAAACCAGCTGCTGGTAGGTGTCTCTGTGGTATCATGGGTCAGTGAGTTCAGCTGTTAATGGAAAGGAGGGGGGGTTATGCTCCCCCAGGGATGCCACTGAAGGCTCCTTGTGGGCTCCTCAAGGTCTGCTGGGAGCTGTGATGTTCCCCTTTTGCCACGTTGAAGGCTCCCTCCTGGACACAGTGGATTCACCTGATGCCTACAAGAGTGTGGGGGCTGCGCTGCAAAAGCCCATCTCCCAGCAGCCACGCCAGAGCCTCAGGTTTAATCCTCAAGGCGGAGCGCAAAACCTTCAGCCGGGAACATTTCGCTCCCTTCCTGCCTCCGCCCAAGGAGCAAGGGAGAAGCGGAGGAGACAGGCCAGCTCAAAGTCGCCTCCCTCCCACTTCCCTGTACCTGTGCAAAGCTCTTGGCCTGCCTCATGCCTCGTCAGGAAAGCGCGGCCATGCGGCCCAAGCCTGAGTCACGTCCGCGGCCTGGCCCGCCCCGGCTGACAGCGCGCAGAGCCAGGCGAGTCAATGGCAGGTCGAGTCGGGAGCCTCGGCTCTTTCCCCTGACAGCCACACAGTGCTGCCTAGCGCCCCCAGAGCCTCCCTCGTGTTCTCCCGCAGCAGCCGCCTGCCGGTGTGGGTGGGAAAAGGGAACCAGGAAGCACTGCAGCCTCATTCCAGGACAGGAGGCCCTCGCCACGCCTAGGCCTGCCTCTTGCCTTCAGCCCAGGCAGCCAGAGGTGCCGGGGAGCTCCCTGGCAGGCCGCCGCCTCAGCCAGGAAATAAGGAAAAGGCGATGAATGAAGAAGTCAGGAAATAACAAGGAAATGAAGAGGTTTGTCGAATGGGTTTCTGCCCGATTTACCATCTTCTCAGCTACCAATCAAAGTTAAAGACCTAAAGTCGACCTATCGGCATAAGTATAGATGGTTAGATGGGAATTAAAAGGAGCTGCTGTCACAAGTGTTAGGTGCCTGCAAGCAGCATGCAGAGCGTTTAAAACCACCGCAATTAGAGGCTCAGATGAAACGTTTGCCCTAAATCAGAAACGACAATAGGAGGACCAGCAGAAAGCCACTCTAGGTAAACGTCAGAGTAATGGAGGCCATTAGAGGCAAAAAGTCATTCCTCAAAATTTGGAAATCAGATCCTAGTGAGGATAATAGGAAGGTGCACAAACTCTGGCCTGTTAATTGTCAAAGTCTAACAAGTCAGGCCAAGAAAGAATCTGAGAAGCAACATGCTAAAGACACAAAAGCTAAGCATAAATCCGGTCAGTGCGAGTCCTGGTCTGTCCCCGCAGAAAGGTGAACCACTTCTGTGGCTGGAGTGAGCTCCTCTAAGCCGACCTCACTACAGACCTGTGCCAGGTAGTGCTCATTGTAAAAATGTTTCCTCTGAAGGTTGGGAAAACAGGACCAGCAGTGCTCAGGCTGGCTGACAATTAAAATCCCCCCAACAACAAACATCATGCAGTCCAGAGGAAGGGAGCCTTTGATCTTCCCTCTCATGCCTTAACTGGGGACCATACACACTAATATAGCCTTAACCAGTGCCACAGAGCACAAAGCCCACCAGTAATGCCCTCCCTGGTCTAAGTTCCACCACCTTCTGTACTCGCACCGTGAATGTGAAGAACAAGACTCCAGCCCCATCATTCTTCCCTGGCCAGGAGGCCCTTCCTCCAATCACCCTCTGCCTATTGAGCTACCCTAAAGTCATGAATGTTCATTTCCTGACCACCCACCATGGCCAAGTCCAGCTGCTCCAAGGCACTGAACAGCAAGCACCTCCTCCTGGGCCCCCAAATCCCTGCCACTTTCACAGATGCCCCTTCCCTGGTACTGCCCTTGCTCAACTGTGCAGAGGAGTTTTCATCCCCAATGCCTGCCTGTCACTGCCCAGCAGCCCTCTGGCACCATTCCTGAGGGCCACCATGTTCGGAAAGACAGCTCTCATCTCTCAGGGGCCCCATGAGAATACAGTATTGCAACTTTTTTAATGGAAAGGGCCCCCAAAATTGCTTTGCTCTAAGCCAGCCCTGCTCACCTTGGATGCAGGCACTACTGTGCTTCCAGAGAACAAGCTGCTAAAGGACTTGCTAAAGCCTGGGGTTGAACCAAGGACCTTTAAATCTTCAGTTTAACACTCTCCCAACTGAGCTACTTTGGTAGCTGCTTAAAAGTATTTTGGCCTGCTGCTTCTCTGCTCGGGATGTTTTAGCAGCCGTTGAAAAGCAGGTAGGAAAGCAGGGCCAGCCCCCGAGTGGGGCCTCTGACCATTCCCACTCAAGGGGCTCCTTTTGGCAGTGGGGCAGGAGATATTTCCCACAAGAGGCTCCTACGCTGCCTCATCCCCCAAGACCCCTCCTCCCGCTCACTGGTCTCCGTCCCCTCCCCCCCTCACTCGCCCTTACGGTCATTACAAAGTGGCAAGGCAGAGCCCTCCCATTTTTAAAAGCCCTGGAGTGTTGTTCCCCCCTGTTCAGGCACCCCTGGGGCCCTGCACTTCACACAGCTCTCCCTGATTTCAGCTGTTAGTGAGGGAGCCTCACTGCTAGCGCAGACTGGGCAGTTTCTTGCATGAGAGACACTGTCCCAAAGCAGGACTAATGCTTAGAGCTGGTTATCAGTGATTTCAGATCTGTTGGTCTGCAGCAAGACTCTCCATAGAGTCTTAACCAGCTCTGTTATTACACAGGGAAGAACAAAAGGGTGAAATGGTGCCTGGAACCCTTAAGAAGAATCCACCCCACCAAATACAACACTTGCAGGTGCAGGAAGGAGATGGGGTCACTATTCACATTCTGACCTCCACTGAGAATGTTTTGGAGTCACTCCTCACCTTTAGCAACCTAGGGAACTGGAAGAAGAGCAGTGAACAGGTGCTCCAGTGGCACAATTGGTTAGCACACAGTACTTAGAGGGCAGGGCTGAGGAGCTATGCTGAGGTTGTGAGTTCAAGCCTCACCTGGAGCACTGGTTTTCATTAACCAAGTGGCTTCACCCCCTCATTCGGCCTTGTGGAATGTAAAATTCCAGCCCTGAGGAGGGAAGGAGTCAAAAATGCCCCCTTCACTTATTACCTCCTCTCCAGAGCACAGGTCAGAATCTACAATCCTTTCTCCCCCACCAGCCCCTGTGCCAGGATCCCTCAAGCAGAGCCTGGAGTCCTGCCCCTGGCGTCTGTACTATTGACAAACACTAAGTGACAGGGACAAAACACTCAAATCCCGCCTGCTGCGGGGAGCCAGGTTTGCTCTTCAAATTCTGTCGTTGGTACATTTCCAGGCCTGGGAATGTCCCACAACAGCATTGAATGGGAAGCTGCCTGCAGAACAGTTACACTGCACAGAGCTCCTGTGGAGGAGGGGTGGGAATTAGTAACATTTTGAGGATCGTTTGGGAAATGAGCCTTTGCTGACAAGGTTTGTCTCTGTTCATATTTCATCTTCAGGTGTTATGTTGAGGGATCTTTAGTACATTTTTGTGAGGTTAATAACTATCTCCTCAACTTTATTTACTCAACTTAAAAATTGGTGTCACTTGATTTTTGCATCTCCCTGTGAAAATACAACTGACACTTGTGGCTTTCTACAGGGGGTCATGATGTTGATGTTGGGGAATTCAGTCTCTGTACTTCTGGGGGGAGTGTTGCTTTTTTACAGCTGGCACACCCGGCTGTTAGCTGCACCCACTGTCCTTGCCAGGGGCCCCTGCTGAACCCTGGGTGGCTGCACTGCAATGCTGGGGTGACTCTGCAGGTGGAGAAGCTGCTGTGGAGCAATGTAGAGCAGGTGCAGGAAGGAGATGGGGTCACTATTCACATTCTGACCTGCACAATTTTCCAAATTTGGGAATAGATTCATAGACTTAAGGTCAGATGGGACCATTATGATCATCTAGTCTCACCTCCTGCACAATGCAGGCCACAGAATCTCACCCACCCACTCCTGTAACAAACCCCTAACCTATGTCTGAGTTATTGAAGGCCTCAAATCGTGGCTTAAAGGCCTCAAGGTGCAGGGAATCCTCCAGCAAGTGACCCCGTGCCCCATGCTGCAGAGGAAGTCAAATGTCCAAGAACAATTCTAGGGGAAGGTGAATGCAGAGCAATGACACTGGAGATGCCCAGACCTCCAATGGGGGCAGCGTGGAAATTAATAATGGGAAGGTCATTTGCAAAATTAGTCGTCACTGACAAGATTTGTCTCTGTTCCTATTTCACACTGTGGTGTTAGTTAGAGGAATCAGGACAGATTTTTACTATATTAATTAAACACTTAATTTTGTTTAACCAAGCCAAAAACTTAGTGTCACTTATTTTTTTCTCTGTCCTAGCAAGAATGAATTGAATGTTGTGACTTTCTGGAAAGTGCAGCGAGATTAAATGTGGGGAATTCAGTCTCTGTGTTTGTGAGCTGATGTTTTCCTCTCACAGGTCAGTGCCTGCATTGAAATACCAAGAGGGATCTAAGGGCTGGTGTACGCTGGGCACTTAACTGGCAGAGCGATGTCTCTCAGGGTGTGAACCCCCCACCAAACCCATACAGTTAAGGTGACCTAAGCCCTGGTTAGATATTACAGGGATGGGAAAACCCCTCCAGTGACTGTTTACTCCAAAGTGCTATAGCAGCACCACAGCAGCATTTTAAGTGTAGACAGTGAAACTAGATCTGGCTCCAGTTTGCACTGTGGATGCTCAGGTACTAAGACTACAATAATAACAACGCAGCGCTTGCGTAGTCAGCAGGATTCTAACCTGCACAGGGAGACCCCAATGGATTTCTAGCCCAGCACCTTAACCACTCAGCCACAACTACTTGATGTTTCTGTTGTCACTGAATTGTCACTTCAAATTGTTTGCTCAGACCAGCTTCCCCAGCACACTCATGGCTGCATTAGTGTAAGAGTGTCCTTGGCTGAACAGCGAGAATTCCTGCCCATTTCCCTTCCGGCTGGAGCAGCATGAGAGTGTGTTTGTGTGAACGACATTGCTGTAGACTGGTGTTCATTCCCCACTCTGACAATTCAGACAGTCCCTTTCCTATTCAAATCTCCAGCACATCATTCCAATATCAGGTGGCAGGATTTCTCTGGGGCACTGAAATTTTTTCAGGGGGCTGGTGCATGAACTCAGCCTTGCGTTCCACCCTTGAAGTTTCATGGACTAACAACAGCAGCAGAAAGAAAGAGCCGAGCCAATATCTCCCTGCCAGGGATGCAGGTGCCACGTCCCCTCTGTCTGACCATCGCATTGCAGGAGAGAAGGGTTCACTGGAATCGAATGCCCTGGCTCAGACCAGAGACACAGGGAGGTTTTGCTGTTCACGGATCTGTGCAAAGGAAATAGTGTCTCTATGTGAAATTGAGGCAGGACATGAAACACCCAATGCCCTAAGGAATGTGGGTGAAGGACTCGGGCTCAGCAATGATTTAACATGGGTTTGTTTCAATTTATTGGCCTGATTAAAACTATGGCTAAAAGCCCCCTATAACAGGGGCTGCGGGACAGGACAGGCAGTTCTGTGCGGAGTTTTCAGAGCTGCCCCATATCTGCCCTTTCTCTGCACCGCCCCTGCTCCCAGAATGCACCAGGCCCTGGACTGAACTCTTCTCCTGCTGGCCGAGCTGGTTTCGTTTGCTGTGATCCTGTTGGCTTGGCAGGGGGGGAAGTGACAGTCCCATCCCAGAGCCAACGCCTCCCTGTCACCCAGCCCCCTGACCCCCAGCAGTGCAGGTCAGCCAGGAGCTGGGCCCTGCCAGGCACTCAGGGGCGTCTCCCCTGCAGCTGGGGGCTCTCCCCAGCGTGGTCTGTGGGAGCTCGCGCACTAACGGGGCAGCGGCAGCAGCCGCGTGGTGGGTTGGGCTGGTGACCCGGGTCCATCTCCTGGGGTCGGCTGGGTTCATGCTCAGGCGACTGGCCCCAGCCACTGGCCGAGCCCCACGGCCATGCTGCTGCTGTTACCGCACTAGCCCCTCACGCCCCCATTCCCTCACTGAAGCCAGGAGAAGGTTTGCGAGGAGGAGGTGTGGGGGGGTTGACCCCAATATCCCAGAGCTGATTCTCCCCACAAAGGGGTGTGTTCATGTGGTGGGTGATGTGTGCAGCGCCCTGTGCCCATGAGGAGGGGACTGGGGCTCTGCCAGCAGGAAGATTTATCCTGCAGGAGCCCTGCCTCCTCCCCCAGGGGTTCCCCTGGAGCAGAGAAGCTTTGAATCCTCGCTGGAGACTAGAGAAGCCCGAGCAGCACAAGCTGCCTGGCAGAGGTTCTGGATCAGGGCCTCACGGGCACATTGGGGTCATTCCCTCAGGGCTGCCCTGCCCAGAGCCAGGGCTGCTCTCACTCCCCAGCACAGAGGGGGCTGCAGGCTCCAATGGGGGGCGGTGTGGAAATTAATAATGGGAAGATCATTTGTGAAATTAGTCGTCACTGACAAGCTTTGTCTCTGTTCCTATTTCACGCTGTGGTGTTAGTTAGAGGAATCAGTACAGATTTTTACTATATTAATTAAACACTTAATTTTATTTAACCAAGACAAAAACTTAGTGTCACTTATTTTTTCTCTCTCCTAGCAAGAATGAATTGAATGTTGTGACTTTCTGGAAAGTGCAGCGAGATTAAATGTGGGGAATTCAGTCTCTGTGTTTGTGAACTGATGTTTTCCTGTCACAGGTCAGTGCCTGCATTGAAATACCAAGAGGGATCTAAGGGCTGGTGTACGCTGGGCACTTCACTGGCAGAGCGACGTCTCTCAGGGTGTGAACCCCCCACCCCCAAACCCATAGAGTTAAGGTGACCTAAGCCCTGGTTAGATAGTGCTAAAGAAAAGGAAGAATTGTTCTGTCCATGTAGCTATTACAGGGATGGGAAAACCCCTCCAGTCACTGTCTACTCCAAAGTGCTATAGCAGTGCCACAGCAGCGTTTTAAGAGTAGACAGAGTGAAAGTAGATCTGGCTCCAGTTTGCACTGTGGATGCTCAGGCACTAAGACTAGAAAAATAATAACAACAGCACAGTGCTTGTGTAGTTGGCAGGATTTGAACCTGTGCAGGGTGACCCCAATGCATTTCTAGTCCGTTGCCTTAACCACTTGGCCACAACTACTCAATACCCAGTTGTTTCACTACATGATGATTCTGTTCTCACTGAATTGTCACTTCAAATTGCTCAGACCAGCTTCCCCAGCACACTCATGACTGCGCATCAGTGTAAGTGTGTCCTGGGCTGAACAGCGAGAATTCCTGCCCATTTCCCTTCCAGCTGGAGCAGGATGAGAGTGTGTCTGTGTGAATGACATTGCTGTAGATTGTTGTTCATTCCCCACTCTGACAATTCAGACAGTCCCTTTCCTAGTCAAATCTCCAGCACATCATTCCAATAGCAGGCGGCAGGATTTCTCTGGGGCACTGAAATTTTTTCAGGGGGCTGGTGCATGAACTCAGCCTTGCATTACACCCTTGATGTTTCATGGACTAACAACAGCAGCAGAAAGAAAGAGCCGAGCCAATACCTCCCTGGCAGGGATGGAGGTGCCACGTCCCCTCTGTCTGACCGTCGCCATTGCAGGAGAGAAGGGTTCACTGGAATCGAATGCCCTGGCTCAGACCAGAGACACAGGAAGATTTTGCTTTTCATGGATCTGTGCAAAGCAAATTTTGTCTTTGTGTGAAACTGAGGTCGGAAATTAAACGTCCACATGGTGGCCCAATGCTCTAGGGAATGTGGGTGAAGGACTCGGGCTGAGAAATGATTTAACAGGGGGTTGTTTCAATTTATTGCCCTGATTAAAATCTAAGGCTAAAAGGCAGCCACTGTTGTTAGTACTTGTACCTGTGTAGGGACACCCCAGTGGGTGTCAAGTCCATTGTCTTCACCAGGGGCAGTCGATTATTTTAGCAAAGTACAAATTTCTTGGTCAAGGTCTAGACTCCAGAGAAAACAATACACTGCTGATAGGAAGAAGTACAAAAAAAGATTTTGCAGCCACCGTGGGCATAACTATGATGTGTCGTGTTTCACTCTTTATATCTGGCGCCACCTCCTTTCCCTTTAGCCTTGTAGTTGACCAAGGGCAAAGCTGAACATCTCCTCAGATACCAGGGAGTGTTTATGTCCATTCCTGCGAGCTACACAGGGGTTTGATGTTGCTGTTTCAGTCCTCTGGCTCTGCCGGGATAAGGAACAATTCAGGCTGTCACTGAACTGAAGGAGGAAGATCAGTTTTTGACAGGGAGAGGGACGCCTCCTCTTAAAGGTGTTTGTCTGGCTGGCAGTCCTGGTTCCCAGGTCTCACCCGTGGGGCTCCAGCAGTTTTGGGACCAGGTCACTCCCTTGGCCCCACCTGCCACCCCCAGGCGTTCCCCCCCAGGGACCCCAGCAGTGCAGTGGAGCTGAGCAGCATCTGCCTGCTTGCTCCAGTGGCTGCCGGCCCCTCCCCATGGCAGGGCAGGGTGGGTCTGTGCCTCCGCGCGCTGCCTCTGCCTGATCACCCCTGTGGCCAATGGGACGCTGTGGGGGTGATGTCTGGGGGCAGCAGCACACGGAGGCCCCCCAGCCTGCCCCGCCTTGGAGCCCCAGGTAAGTGCCACACTCCTGACTCCCTCCCAGAGCCTGCACCCCGGTCCACACACGCCTGCCCCCAACTCCCTCCCACAGCCTGTGCCCTCTCCCTCCACACACCCCCTCCCACCTGCCCCAATCTCCCGCCCAGAGCCTGCACCCCCACCCATCCTCCTGTTCCCCCACCCCCTGCCCCAGCCCAGAGCCTGCACCCAGCACCCAAACTCCCAGAGCCATAACAAGGAATTTTTGTGCCCGAGGCAAGGGCCGGCTCCAGGCTCTTTGGCGGCAGATCCCTCAGTCCCTGTTGGAGGGAAGGACCTGCCGCCCAATTGCCGCCGCTGCTTCATTCATCCTTCGGCGGCAATTGGGCAGCGGGTCCCTGAGTCCCTCTCGGAGAGAAGGACCCACTGCCGAATTGCTGCCGAAGAAACGGCAGCAATAGAGCTGCTGATGAAGTGCCGCTGATCGGGGTAGAGCTGCGCCCCTCCACTTTGCGCACCCGAGGCAAGTGCCTCACTCGCCTCGCCCATGTTACGGTGCTGCAAACTCCATCCCAGAGCCTGCCCCCCAGAACCCCTCCCCCACCCAAACTCCCTCCCAGAGACCAGCCTCTCACCCCTTCTGCACCGAAACTCCCCCCAGAGCCTGCACCCCTCCTGCACCCCAATCCCCAGCCCAGGGCCTGCACCCCAGACCTCCTCCCCCGACCCAAACTCCCTTCCAGACCAGCCTCTCACCCCTTCTGCACCCAAACTCCCCCCAGAGCCTGCACTCCAGAACCCCTCCCCCACCCAAACTCCCTCCCAGAGACCAGCCTCTCACCCCTTCTGCACCCAAACTCCCCCCAGAGCCTGCACCCCAATCCCCAGCCCAGGGCCTGCACCCTAGACCTCCTCCCCCCACCCAAACTCCCTCCCAGAGCCTTAGGCAGGTGAGGGGCGGAGTTTTGGGGGCCAGGGTCTGGGCAGTATGAGTGACATTATTGGCCCACTGGGAGGACTGGAGGACTGGCACTGGCCCTAAGGTAAATTGTGGTTGAGACCCTGCTTTAAGGGATTGGAGCAATGCTGGAGAGACTGACGGGCAGGGAGCTGGGGAGCTGTGTGTGCTCCAAGGAGAGTTGTTGTTGTGCTCTGGTGACACAGAGCGGGGGTGGGGAGTTTGTAAGCTGTGGTGTTTGTATAGAAGAGAGAAAGTTTACTAACCCCCAGGTTAAAAACTGTTCCTGCTCTGGGCTATCCAGGGCACTCTCTGTTGTGAGTGTAGGTCAGTGGGTGAATGTTTCCTTCTAGGATAATAGGTTTGTAGTTCCAATCCAAGTGATTCCCTTTAAAAACTTTTTCAAATGAAAATCAATTTCCAGACCCATCTCCAGTATGTTCAGGAGTTCGCTGAATGGGGGCAGGGGGCTTGAAATGAATTTAAACACTCAGCATTTTCCTGTGCAAATGAATAAAGACCTAGCAGAGCTGTCCAGCAGCTGAAATCAGTTCCAGTCCTCGGCGTCTCTAAGAGGGACACTCGGTAGCTGAGGCATGTGGGACACCTCTGTGGTGAGGACAGGTGAAAAAATGCTGGATTCAATGAAAGCTGAGACCATAGGAGGGGAAGGTGAATGGCAGCACCACACAGGGTCATAACACTCAGACACGGGGCTTCGCTGTCACTGCCCCTGTGTTTTCCATCATTTCTATCCTAAGGAACACACCCTCCCCCCCTTGTCACACACAACCTTCTCCCCTTGAGCCCCATCCCATCCCATCCCTCCCCCTCTCCCCCACACACGCCATGGGACACAGCCTCTCGGTGACTCACCCAGATGGGGGCTTGTCTCTGCATCTCCCCAACAGGGGAGCAGAGAGCCGAAAGGGCCACAGGAGGCCAATGGAGCTAGGCAGGGATAGAAAATACTTCCCCTCCCTTCAGTCCCGTTAATCTCACCCATGAGACATTCCAGCACCGGGTGGGCTCAAAGCACCAACCTTCCCCTCAGCAACGGAAGGGGGAACCAGCTCTATCACATGGAAGGAGGCTCCCCACCTCTGCTGCTGCCATCCTGCAGCCTTTAATATGGATTTGTTTTAGCTAATGCAACCCCCCCCCTCCGCTAATCCATCCATGAAACATGGAGACAAGCTCCTGAAAGCAGGATCCAGGGGTGCAATGAGTTAGTGTCCAGTACTTACAGAGCAGTGCTGAGAGGAGTCATGCTGAGGTTGTGAGTTCAAACTTCATCTACAGCACTAGTTTCCTTTAAGCAAATGGCTTCTGCCAATCATTTTGCCCTGCAGAAAATACAGTTGCAGCTCAGAAGACACCGAGGTCCCCTTGCTTTACAGAGAGCAGGGCAGATTCCACAGATCTCCCAGGCTCTGCTCTCCACCAGCCGCCTGTGTCAGGAGGGGTCGAGCAGAGCCCAGAGCACTGCCCCCGACTCCCCCTCAGTCTTTGCTCCCCAAACCACCTGTGGGCTCACCCTCTTCGCTGTGAGACTCAAACCCTGCCTGGCTTTCTGTATGTTGGGGGTTTTTTGTTGTCTGTCATGTTGATGTGCATGTGGGTCCTGTGTGATTTTTGTGGATGCCATATAGTTTTGTGTGTGGGTGTATGTCTTTTGCATGCAGATTGTTTTTTGCTATGTATTCTGGTATGTGGTTTTTGTGCTTTCCTGTTGTGGGCTTTTGCTGTATTTTTTGGTGTGGATTTGTTCTATGTTTTGTGTGGCTTTCCCTTATGTGTCTATGGCTCTGTGTGCTGTGTGGGTTTGGTTTTTGTTTATGTCTGTGTGGGCCTGTGCAGTCTGTGATGTTCTCTTTCTCTCTGTTTGTCTCTCTGTTTGTATCTTCATGTGTAAATTCACTGGAATGTTTCAAACTCTCCACAGCTTTGCCAATTTTCACCAGGAATTTTACTCATTAACAAATTCTCACTTGTTCCCTACCAGTTGGTGACCATCGTCCCAGGGGCCTGTCAGTCTCAGGGGCCTGATTTCCCATTGGCCCTTCCCCCTTCTATTGGGACTGGGAACTAGCCAACCAAAAAACCCCACTCAGTTTTAGTAAAGGGCCAACAGTCCCCTTACACAAGCTGGGCCTGTGAGGGAGGGAGAGCTCAGTGGTTTGAGTATTGGCCTGCTAAACCCAGGTGTGTGAGCTCAGTCCTTGAGAGGGCCATGTAGGGATCTGGTATAAAAATCTGTCTGTGGATTGGCCCTGCTTTGAGCAGGGGGTTGGACTAGATACCTCCTGAGGTTTCTTTCAACCCTGGTATTCTATGATAGGGTCACCAATGTTCAGAGAAACTAGCACAGGCTGGGCCCATGGTGTAATGGTTGGCATGCTGAAATCTGAGTTCAAATCTCAGTGGGACCTTGTGGTAAATCCCTGGAGATCCAAGTGCTTTCCTATCTCCAGCTGTATGAAAATGAGTTGTTTACCTTGTGCTGAGTGACTCATACCCCCTGGAGCCAGGTCTTTGGTTGGAATGGGGTCTAGAAGTGGCTATGGTTTGACTGGGTGTTTGGGATTTCTGATGCCCACAAGTTTGGCCCTTGTGCTTTCTACCACAATCTTCCTCTTGCCCACATGGTGCTTGAAGAAAGGGGTGTCAGGGTCAGGTTTCATAGTCAGGGAAAGGCAGGAGGGAGAAAGAGTCCCAGGCTGGAGCCCAGCACCTCTCCTCCTCTGGGCACCTAGGACAGAGGCAGCTGGTGCTGACAGCTCCAAGGGATGGCTTAAAAGCCACAGAACAACCAAGGGTAGGGCAAGAGGAGGGGAGAACCATGCCTATGCGTGGCCAGCAGACAGCCACAGAGACGCCCAGCCAGGCTGCTCCCTGCTCCCTGGCATGCCGAACACCCACTGAAAACCACCCACAGCCAGCTGCTGCTGCTTTGTGGCCAACATCAGAAGATGGTAGGAAAGCAGGGCCAGCCCCCCTGGTGGGGCCTCTGACCGTTCCCACTCACGGTGCTCACTTTGGCAGTGGGGCAGGAGATTTTACCCCAAGAGGCTTTTCCCCAGCTGGCGAGAAGCAGAGAAACACCCAGGCTCCCAAGGTACTATTTAGCAAGTACTGTCCAGCACAGGGACAGGCGCACACTTGGAAGAGGGAAACTGCTCCACACTCTAGCCCGGGCAGCCGCCCATTTTCTTTGGCAAGTCAGGAAGGGCAAAGGTGAGACTGGAAGCACCTGAGCCCCAGCCTTTGTGACACCCAACCCCCAGCTCCTTCCCGGGGCTCTAGCTGAAGCCAGAGCATTGGCCTGAGCAGCCAAGAAGAGGTTCCAGCCCTGAAGGGAGCAGGACTTTCAGCACAAAGGTAAAACTACACCAACACAACCATGAAAAGACTTGAACCCTCAATCACCTGATCCAAAGTCAGACAACTTATCCATTAGGCCATGTGGTCACAGGAACAAAACCTTTCCAAGTACTTATTTGGAAAAGGCAGACACTGTGTTTCTCAGGTCCTCTACTGAATGGGGCCGAGACTCTCTGGGCACAAGAAGTCGAGTTCCCAGCGAGATGTGAGACAATTCTCTGGAGCCAGGTACAGGACTTTGGCAGGGAGGCTCAGGCATGAGGGATTGGGGTGCAGCGGACAGACCAGCTGTCTAGGCGCTTAGATTTGGTCTCACTGAGGAGAAGGAGGAATCCTGCTGATAGGCAGTGGCTGTGGAGAAAAAGTGGGATGTCCAGGCTGCTCCGGTCTCCTTCTTCCAGCTCCTCATCTGGCTGAGCTGCTCCACCGGCCTGGACAAGTCCTCTGCATGCACAGCAAATAGCCCAAGAGCCATTTCTGCCCAAACCTGTGCTGGGGGGTGAGCTTCTGTCTTCCCTGCCCCATGTGCCCTAGAACAGACCTCTAGATTGAGAGAGACAGTCAACAACTATTAAGGCTAAGATTATAGAAATGGCGTCACAGAAACTGTGACTTTCAGAGATCTCAGTGACATTTTCCACCTCAGCCCTGGGGCAGCAAGACTGGAGCTGTCGGCCGGTGGGGGCCTCACAGCTATCAACCACCAGTGTCGGAAGGGGCTCCCACAGGCCCATGCCACCACGGATGGACCCCACAGCTCCCAGCTGCTGTGAGTGGATCCCAGAGCTCCCAGCCACCACATGGGACAGGGGGACCCTGGAGCTCCCAGTGGGGTGACTGGGTTATAAAGTCTGGTCAGCGGTGCTGCGGGGCTCAGGCAGGCTGGTCCCTACGTGTCCTAGGGCACCGCACTGTGCCCTGGAAGTGGCCAGTAGGTCCCCCCTGCTGTGCCGCTGACCAGGAGCCACCTGAGGTAAGTCTGCACCCCAACCCCTTGCCCCAGCCCTGAACCCCCCGAAACCCAGAGCCCCCTCTTGCACCCCAGAGCCCTCACCCCTCTGCACTTCAACCTCCTGCCCCAGCCCAGAGCTTCCTCCCACACCTGGAACCCCTCATCCCTGTCCTCACCCCAGAGCCATCACCACATCCTGGACCCCAACCCCCTGTCTCAACTCACAGCCCCCTCCTGCACTGCGAATCCCTCAGCCCCACACTGCAGCCTCCTCCTCCACCCCAAACCCCTCATCTCCCCACAGCTCCCACAGGCAGACCTTGGAGCTCCCAGCAGCCATGGGTGGCCGGGGAGCCCCCACAGCCCCACCCCACTGCCTATGGACCCTGCAGCTCCTACGAGTGGACCCCAGAGCTCCCAGCTGCTGCGGATGGACCCAGGGTTTCCCAACAGGCCTTGATGGCGGGAGGACCCTGCAGCCCCACGTCATTGCTCACAGACCCTGCAGCGCCGAAGCCCCTGGAGCTCCCGGCCGCCCCAGGCAGGAGAGGAGCCCCCAGCGCTCAGACACCGCAGGCAGAGCCCGGAGCTCCCAGTCACCGGGGGGGGTGTGAGGAGAAGCCGCAGCCCCCGGCCATTGCAGGTGGCCCCGTAGCTCCCAGCCGCCGCGGGCGGACGCCAGAGCCCCCAGCTGCCATCGGGACCCCGCGGCCGCCCCGGGCAGGACCCGTCACCCCGCGACCGGCAGGAAACAGCCGCGCCCGGAAGCGCCTCGCGCCCTGTGACCCCCCCGGCGCTGCGGCTTCTCGCCAGGCGGGAGGCGGCGCCGCTGCTGCGGTCTCGGTTCCTCCGCCCGGCAGCGGGACCTGGCCCCGCGCGGCCTCGCGCCGCTTCTCGCGGGCGGCGCTGAGCTCTGAGCGCACAAGTCCTTGACGGCTCCTCCCCGCATCCGCATCGCTGTCAGACAACGTCACCAATGGGAGCTGAGCCTGTCAGAAACGTCAGTTGGGGAGGGCCCAATGGGAGACCAGCTTTCAGAGACCCGCCCCACGCAAGGGCCAATGGGTGATTAGCTGTCAAAAAACACTAGGCAGGCCAGCACCAGCCAACCAGAAACCGCCCCTCATCTCAAGCCCCCAAACAGCCCCCCCACCCCCCACCTGTCCTATGCCCCACAGCAGCAGCCAGCACCGGGTGGCTCGTGTCACACCCCACAGCAACCCCCAAAGCAGAGTCTCAATTCCCCTCCCCCACCGCTGCTCTTCATTAGGTAACAAAAACCCCACCCAAACACCAAAAAAGAAAGGAAACACTTTCTGCTTCTTACAACCAAGCTTCTCCCGCAGCCCCTTCCTCATGTCTGGCCACACGCTCCCAGCTCAGGGTGACCACACACCCCGTCGGGGCAGGCTCTGCTCAGCCCGGCTCCCCAGAGCCTGCACTAAACATGTGGGGCCCAACCCCCAAACTTACTCATATTTTACCCCAATGGCCCCAAACTGCCGCTTTTAATATGCAAATAAGGTGCTGCCATACTCAGGCCACACCCGAGCTCTGCCGTGGAGCCACCCAGCAGAGAACCAGGTGATATTTAAATTAGCCAGGACGCCGCTCAGTCATTTCCCTCTGCTCCCAGCAGGTGGCGCCGGAGAGGTCCGAGCTCGCTCAATTCCCTTTCTCGCGTCGGCTTCAGCCCCCGGTTTACAAACGCACCAACCGGGGAGCAGGAGTGTGGGGCTGCTCCAGGGTGACTAGATGTCCCATGTTTAAAGGGACAGGCAGGTCCGGGAGGACTTTTTCTTATATAGGAGCCTATTAACCCCCCCCCCCCCCGTCCCGTTTTCCACAGTTTCTTCAAGGTCACACTATGAGACTGCTCTGCGGGGACGGACTTGCACACTTGGGAGCCATCAGCCGGATCTGCGTGCCTGGGAAGCTGCGTCCCTCCAGAGGCGCTTGGGAAGCCAAAGGGGCCGTGGGTGAGTTTGTGATGAGGTGAGTGTGAAGTGTGGAAGGGGGAGGGTGGCAAAAGGAGGTTTTGAGAGGAAGAAAGGTGCTGCTGAGCTGGTAGGTGAGGGCAAGGTCCCAGGCGGGTGTTGTGTGAGGAGCTGTGTAGGCCCGAAAAGGCGTCGTGCTGGGCAAGGGCAGGTGAGGAGGGCCAGGGCTTTTCCCAGGGCTGTTGCTGCGGCCAAAGCCTTTGGGAAGCAGAAGAGGGCCAGGGGTGTTGTTGCCTGCTGGGGCCCATGCGACAGTGTAGGTGTACGCTGACCATAGCTGGTCTGTGGGAGCTGGGGCTACTCACCATGCCCCTTTCCTCATTAGTATAGTGGTGAGTATCCCCGCCTGTCACGCGGGAGACCGGGGTTCGATTCCCCACCGGGGAGGGTGACCACTTTTGAAGGGGGGACAAAGAAATCCCTGGCCTGCCCACCACATGCCTTGCATTCTCCTTCCACGGCCACTTCCCTTCGCACCCCGCACTGATGACTTTCACCTCCAGAGAGACAATAACCTCGCAAGGAAACGCTCGCCCTAGCCAAAGCCTCCCCCGGGGCCTGCACGTGGGGGCATGTTTCAGAGCGGCAAAGGGAAATAGGCTGGCCAGGGGCATGAGGACAATGGCCCAGACAAACAGGGAGGGACTTGGTCCAGGGGTGGAGGAAGACAGAAAAAGGGACAGGCATGGGATTGGCTTCCTGTCTTTTTTCCTTTGCTCAGCATTTGACCTGTGACTGTAATGGGGAGACTTGAGAAATACCCGTGCCCGCCGGCGAGGTAGGTGGCCGCCCTGAGAGCACAGAGCTGAGCATTTGCCAGTGTGCTGCTTCCTATACCCCCAGTGCCTGGCCGTGATTGTATAGTGGTTAGTACTCTGCGCCATGACCGCAGCAACCTCGGTTCAAATCCGGGTCACGGCATTGCTTTTCGGTGGGGAGGGGCTATCCTGCAGCACGCCTCGTGGTTTTTCCATCCTGGTGTTACAGAGATAGTGTACTTTCTTTCTTTCTTTTAATAAAATCCTTTTCTTTTTAGAACCTGATTGATTTCTTCCCTTGTTTGGATTTTCAGGGGAAGTGGAGGGGGAAAAGTCAATCCCTCTTTGTTTGATTCAAGGAGTTTGAATCAAGGTATCTTTCCCAACAACTAGGAGAGGGGGAAGAAGGTGGGGGAATGGTTTATTTCCCTTAGGGTTACGAGTCAAGGAGTTTGGATCTGTGTTCCCCAGGGAAGGTTTGGGGGAACAGGGCGTGTGCTAGACACTGGAACTTCTAGAGGGTGGCAGCTTTACCAGATCTAAACTAGGATTTAAGTTGAGAGGGGCCCATGCAGGTCCCCATCTTGTGGATGCTAAAGTTCGAAGTGGGGAATAAACATATGACGGGGCGATGCCCGCATTCTCCCAGCCTGTCGACTAAGGGCTCCTGATGAGCGTGGTGGACGGGAAATTCGGCCATCTGACTTTTGGCCTTGCTGCCCGTAGCGGTCAGGCCGAAAAATCAAAAGCCATCCTCCCCAGGCCCACAGCCACCCAGGGGCTCCTCTGCACCATCTTGCCTCCACGAGTGCCGCACTCTGACCAGCTGAACCAGGCAAGCCATGGGAAACTTCTCAAGGTCTTCCCCTGGTGTGGGCTTGGATGCGAAAAGCACCTGGCCGTTCATCAGCTGTTGCAAGAAGTGTGCAGAGTAGGAGTAGCGATGGGGCTGTAGCTTTCCACAGCATCTCAATTTGGGCAGCTTTCCATTCCCCTTTTCTGTGTAATGTCCCTCCCACGGGTTTCACTTGCGGAGCTGTACGACTCTGGCAGGGTGGCCATTTAGAAATCTTTTCCTTGCTTTTCTTTTTCGCCTGGCCCCAGCGTTAGGACCGTTTGGGTGTTTCAGTGTGTGTGTTTTCCCATTTGGAGGCATTTGGAAGTTTGGAAGGGGAGCCGAAAGAGGAGTCTTTTTCACAAGCAAGTTGGCTTTCTGCACAGGTAGGGCCCTTGGCCGTAAAGCTTAGCTCCGTCAGTGCATCTGTATGGGGTTCCTCCAGTGCCTCAAGAGCCCGTGCTAAACTCTCGGTGTGGGCGTTTGGCTTGCGCCAGTCAGAGTGCGGTGCCTGCGTCTTCCCAGGGCCGGCTCCCGTGAGGCGCGCATAACTTGGGAGGAAAGGGGTAGAAGAGAAAGCAAGTGAAGCTGACTTCGAGTGGTGGTGCCCCTGGGCGGAGTGGTCCTCCTGCTCCTTCCTGTCGGAGGGGTGGGCTCGAGTGTGGGCTTGGGGGGTCTGGCTGTGGGCGGTGGGAGGATGGTGTCCAGGAAAGTCCCAAAGGTCACCCTGCGCCGGCGGAGTGTGAAGCCTCTCCCCTAGGTGGGGGTGCCGAGTATTAAGCCTTCCTCTGTGGCTTGGGCTGGGGAGCGTGATCCGGCGTCGGGTACATTTGGGTGGAGCTGGCGGCCGGCAAGAATTCGGGCCATCAGGTCAACCCTCTGTGGACACTGGGGGCGAGCCGGCAGGCCTACGATTTTGGCTTCGCGGGCGGGCAGCTCAAGCCTGGCCTCCTATGAGCCTGGAAGGCAGCCGGCCGGGCTCACCCGTCTCCAAGTTCCTTTCAGGCAGCAGGTGGAGCGAGGGGAGCCCAAGGAAGTGTCAGGAGCTTGGTCCTGCCCGGCGCCTGCGCCCAGCAGGGCTCTTGCCAGCTCCAGGCCCACCTGGTTTTGGCCTCTGCCACCCCTAGCAGTCAGCCAAAAGAGCAGAAGTCACCCTCTGCCTCCTGGAGTGGCCAGCATGGGGCTTGAACCCATGACCTTGGCGTTATTAGCACCACACTCTAACCACCTGAGCTAGCCGGCCAACGGCAAGACCTGCCTTGCCTGACCCTTTTGGAAGGAGTCACTGGCTGGCGCAGGGAACGATGTGGCCTCCGTTATCGAATGGATGGATCGAGACAGCACCTGCCAAAATAGGGGAATTAGCTCAAGTGGTAGAGCGCTCGCTTTGCATGGGAGAGGCAGCGGGATCAATGCCCGCATTCTCCAGCGGCAAGGCAGCCCCAGGACCTTCTCTTGCCCTTCTTTTAGAAGCCATGGACAGTAAGCCGGCTCAGCTCCTCCAGTGGCCTCCATCCCTCTCCCCGCTTGGCCTCCCAGAAAGCCAGCCCTTGCGGAGCACAAAGCTCTTCCTCCCCGGCCCTTCTCCCCCTTGTGCTGACTGGGAGGCTGGAGACAGCTGGGGGAAGCTAGCTCAAATGGAAGAGCAGGGGAGAAGTAGTCAGACCCAGACACACATTCTCCAGCCTGCTCTGCTCTGCTTTGCTCTGCTGGGCTGGGCTCTAGTGGGGGACCTGCACCTTTCTTTCTGAGCTCTCACTGGAGCACAATCCCTTTCCTCCTCCCTCCCTGCTAGTCTATGCCAAGCTCATTGGCCGGGAGGGAGAGCCACTCAAATACAGAATTACTCACATCCCAGGGGTTCCTGAAGGGAATGAGGAGATGGGCGGGGTGGCACGCGATACCAGCTCAGCTGAGACCGTGAGACCTTGCAGCCTCCTGATCTCAGGCAGCATGGCAGCCGTGGAGCAGAGCAGAGCAAAGCACGCAGACAGCTTGGAGACAGCCAAAGCGGGGAAGGGCTGCGTTGGTCTGGAAGAGGGAGTCGGTGGCTGTCTATCCTGGTGGAGGCAGGGTCGCTTTGCTGTATGCTGGGCCAGGGGCCAGGGAGTCTGCTAGAGTTGCTGAGCTGGGCCTGCTCCGGGCTTTGCTTGGGTTAGAGGAAAGTGGTGAAGATAGGAACGGCCCTCCTGGGTGAGACCGATGGTCCATCTAGGCCACTATCCCGTCTTCTGACAGTAACCGATGCCAGGCGCTTCAGAGGCAATGGCCAGAGCAGGCAATCGTCAAGTGATCTATCCCTGCGTTGTCTTCTGAAGCTTGGTGCTTGTTTCAGGGGCTAACTCTCAGCCCAGACACACTCCAGGGAGGGAGCGTTGGTGTTTGTGCCGAGGAGCGTGGCTGGGACTCGGACCCCCTTCCCCAGCTCTGGGTAGCGCCCCCGTCCCTCCCATTTCAGGCTGTGTTCTGCTTAAGGCCACAGAGCTCTTGCCTTTTTTTGCCCGGTGCCTGAGAGTCAGGCCAGCTGCAGGGAATTAGCTCAAGCGGCACAGCGCTCGCTTTGCATGCGAGAGGTAGTGGGGGGCGATGCCCGCATTCTCCGAGCCTGTCGACTAAGGGCTCCTGATGAGCGTGGTGGACGGGAGAGTCGGCCATCTGACTTTTGTCCTTGCTGCCTGTAGCAGTCAAGCCGAAAAATCAAAAGCCATCCTCCCCAGGCCCACAGCCACCCAGGGGCTCCTCTGCACCATCTTGCATGAGCCGGTGGAAGTGGAGCCTGGAACTGAGCTGATGCCCTGAGGGTTATTTGCACTGTGCGCTTCACATGGAGGTGAAAACACGGGGCACAGAACTTTGAGCACAACCCTCATCCTGAGGAATGGTGGCAGGCGGGGGGGCGCTGCATAAAGAGAGACCGGCTCTCCCTGGCGGGGCTGCAGTGGCTCTTCACAGGGGCAGTCCCACGGCCAATTGGTACCAGAGTTTTGCCGGCCTCCTTTCGTGGGCTGACCTGGCTCCTCTCTCTTTAGGGAGACTGGTGACCCCAAACTTTCCAGAAACCATCATAGCGAGGCCAACCTGAGCACAGACACCTGCTCAGCACCCCGGGTTGCAGTCCTGAACCCTGGCAATCAGCTACGCCCAGCTGCCCAGCCAACAAGTGTTACACACAGGAGCCTTCGTGCCCTGTGTGTTCAGGTCCTTCCCAGCGCCAGCTTTAAACTCCGCTGCTCAGTTCTAAGCTTTGGCCACACGGGGGCAGCGTGGAGCTCAGCCAACGCCTCCCGTTGCTGGTTGCGTTTCCCGCTCCTCGTGGCAGGTTCACACCCCGCAGGCAGATCTCTGAACCGGAGCCGAACCGTTCCCCAAATCCAGCGCTTTAGAAGCAGCTTTGCTAGGAAAGCGCTGACGTCCCCAAGTAAAGTAAGAGCCAGAGCGCTGTGTCCAGGATCTTCTCTTGGGCCCCTCACCGTGGTGTCTGTCAGGCGCAAGGAGAAACCAGGGAAATGTTTTCATGGCGTTTAAGGGCAGAAGGGGCCATTAGCTCAGCTAGTCTGACCCCCGAATAACACAGAATTACACCATGACACGTATTGATCCCACAGAACTTAGACAGATCAAAGCGTTTCAGCCCTCAGGAAGGAGGCTAAACTGGGTGCCAGAGGCAGTGAACCAGGGCCCCCCAAGGCAATGGCAGGGAGCTGACGAGGTGAAATATGCCCAGATGATCCCAGCAGGCGACCCACCCCCATGCTACAGAGGTGGGAGTCCCTGTTCCTCCTGCCCTTAAGAATCTCTGGTGGTAAGTGGGTACCCCCACTTCCCCAGATAAGAATCCTCCATGTGATTTCCCTGGCTTCACCTCCAAATAAGAACATTGTGTGGAGGGAGTGGGAGGAAGGTTGTCTGGCAGATCTGTAAAGGGAAATTGTGTCTCCCTGTCTGGCCCAGGCTCCTGGGAGGAAGTGATCTCAGTGTGTCTGGCTGTCTCCATTCCTCCCACCCATAAGAATCCCTGGTGTGTGGGTGCACCCTAGACCATTAAGGATCTCTGGGGGGTGGGTGTCTCTCTCCCCTAGTCAGGATCTCTGGGGCATGGCTGTATAAAAAGAGACTTTGACTCACCCAGGCTGGGCTGCCATCATGGAACAGACCAGGTCCTTCTGTGGAGGGTTTACGTTCCTTCAAGGCCGTGATCTCAGTGTGTGTGGGTGTCCCTGTCCCTTCAACCCTTAACAATCCCCGGTGCGTGGGTGCGCCGGGCCCCATTACAATCCCCTCTGTCTTACTCCCCATGAGGGATCTGGTGGATGTCGGTGTTCCCCATGTTACTGGGGGTGTCTGGTGCCCCTGTCCCTCCTGGTTAATAGTGGAGTGTGTGGGTGACCCCCCGCCCGTTAAGGATCCGTGTTGTGTGGATGCCCCCGTTCTTCTCATTAAGAATGGTGCAACGGAGCATAAGGGTGTGTCCCCCACCCCATGAACTAGCTCCCGTGTGTGGTTCCCCTGACCCCATCCAGGATCTGTGGTGTGTGGGTGTCGCTGTTTCTATTTTCAAGATCTGTGTTGCAGGGGGCGTCCCTCCCCCCAAGTCAGAATCCCCATCCTGTGGGTGCTCCCATCCCCCCAGCCAGGCTCTGCGGGGTAGGGGTGTCTATGCATCCGAAGAAGTGAGCTGCAGCTCACGAAAGCTCATGCTAAAATAAATTTGTTAGTCTTTAAGGTGCCACAAGTACTCCTGTTCTTTTTGCGGATACAGACTAACACGGCTGCTACTCTGAAACCTGTAAGAAGAGACCGTGTCTCACTGTCTTGCCCAGGCTACGCTGCAGGGGCTATTCACAGGTGCGATCCCACTACTGATCAGCACAGGAGTTTTGACCTGCTCCGTTTCCGACCTGGGCCGGTTCACCCCTCTTTAGGCAACCTGGGGACCCCAAGCTTCCCCAGGATCACCATATTGATGCTGAACTTAGTGCGGACACCTGATCAGCACACCCCCTTACAGCCCAGAACTCCTGAGCTCAAGCGATCCGCCAGCCTCAGCCTCCCCAGGAGCTGGGATGACAGGCACCAGCCACAGAGCCCAGCTTGTTTTGTGGCCTGGCAGCTGGAGCTTTAAACTCTGCTTGTGAGCTCTGTGCCTTGGCCAGACGGGGACAGCCTGGGACTGGGAAATGCTCCTGCTTCCCCCGCCCCCGTCTCATGTCGAGCTGCAGGTGCCGCTGTCCTGCCAGGTAAGATCCCGGCTGTTTCGGTGCCCCCTTCCCCCACCCAGGTGTCCGGGTACCTCTGCCCCCCATACAGAATCCTGGCTGTGTGGGTGTCCGTCCCTCTGCAGAGGATCCCGGAGTGTGGATGCCCTTGTCCCCCCCCACAACATCCTGGGTGTGTGGGTGCCACTCTCCCCCCCAGTAGATCTCTGGTGGGTGGGTCCCCAGGGTGTGAGTGCTCCCATCCCCCGATACAGGCTGGGGGGGGGTATAACTGGCTCTCCCTGTCCTGCCCAGGCGGTGCTACAGCAGCTGTTCACAGGAGCAGCAACCCCACTGTCAACCTGCAGCTTTAACCTGCTCCAGGGGTGACCTGCTTCACCCTCCTGTGGGAGCCCGGGGACCCCGAACTGCCCAGAATCACCTGATTGATGCCGAGCTTAGCACAGACACCAGCTCAGCATGGCAGGGTGCAGCCCTGAGCCCTGACAATCAGCTTCCCTCCGCCTCCTACCGCACAGCGAGGGTCCCACGCGAGAGGCTTTGGGCCCAGTTTGTTCAGGAGCATCCCAGGCTCCAGCTGTAAACTCTGCTGGTCAGTTCTGAACTTTGGCCACACGGGGGCGGCTCTAACGGTCCCATCTAAACGCTGTTTGCGTTCGACCCTTCGGATCGCAGATTGTAAACCCGCGGGCAGATCTCTGAGCGCAGCCAAATCCCTCCCCAAACTGAACATTGAAGCAGTAGCTCCCGTTGGAAAGATCAGGATTTTTGCCTTTAAAAACAAGGAAAATGTCTCCAGCGAGAGACTGAAGAAGCTCAACTGATTTCATTGACTCCATGAATGTTCCTCTGTGTCCCCCTAGGAGTCATGCCCCACATTTTGGGGACTACTGAACCCTACTCGCTAATCAGGGGCTAGTGATGCCAAAGCCCAGGGAAAGGGAGAACACGTGCAGGGCCCCCAGCACTGGAGCCATGTGAGGGGCTGCAGGAGAGGGGCAATGGCTGGTGGCACAGGGAGTTAAGGGCAAAGGGGGCACAGGAGGGGGCAGGAGTTAGGGGTGAAGGAGGCGCAAGGGCTGGGAGTGCAGGAGCTAGCGGTAAAGGGGGAGTGGGGATCGTCCAGGGGCAATGGGGAAGTGCCAAAGTACAAGCTTTGCCCAGGGCACCATTTTCCCTAATGCTGGTCTGAGCAAACAATTGGAAATGACCCTTCAGTGAGACCAGAACCAGTGTGTAGAAAAGCCCCTTTGTTAAGTGGTGGTGGCTGAGGACTTAGGGAGATGGGTTAGAAAGCAACAGGCATTTGTCTGTGGAGGTTGGATTCTTGCCTGCTAGGCAAGGCTGGTGTGTGGTGTCTCCATGGCTGCACTTTCAGTGTCTGATCTGCCACAGGGAGCCAAGTCTAGACATATTCAGAGGCTCTATGCCAGGGTTTCTCAAACTTCCTTTCACTACAACCCCTTTTTGCAAAGCAAACAAACTTACTCCATGGCCCTGGAAAGAGGGACCAAGCCCCTCTACACTGGGCACAGGCACAGGAGACAAAGCCTGAGCCCTGCCCCAGTGAGGGGAGGGCAAAACCAGAGCTTGAGGGATTCAGCCCTGGGTGGTGAGGCTCAGACTTTTGGTTTCAGCCCCAGGCCCCAACAAGTCTAATGCCAGCCCTGGCGACCCCATTAAAACAGGGTCACATCCCACTTTGGGGTCCTGACTCTCAGTTTGAGAACCACTGCTCTATGCTGATGGGAAAGAGTTTTCCTGTGGGTGCAGTTAATCCACTTCCCAAGAGGTGGCAGCTATGTCAGTGGGAGAAGCTATATCGGTGGGTGTGCAACCTGTGGTGTTTGCCACATTTAAGAAGTTTAATCAAACCCCATTTTTAAAACCACCTGTGGTCTGGGAATGGCAAAGGAGCTCGATGAAGCAGAGTTTGTCCTTCAAAGCCCTGAACATCACGATTCCACACTCTTAGTGTTATGGGGATATTGCTCAGTGGTAGAGTGCTTAACTGCAGTTCAAACAGTCCTCAGTTCAAACCCCAGTGTTCTCTTATAACCCTCTTTCTTTTTTTTAAAAAAAGGAAAACATTTTCATTTCCATTATCCATTATGTTCAGGGGCTCCTCTATACAGGAGTGCTTGATATCAATGTAAACACTCAACATTTCACTGTCCAAATGCATAAAAACCTAGCAAAGTTGTCCATCAGCTAAAATCAGTTCCAATCCTCTAAGTGTCTAGTTTATGTTTTCATCAGTTAAACAAAGGTATCATATGAATGTACATTTGCAGATCCCTCTTCTCCAGGAGCTATGTTGTGCAGAAGAACAAGAGCCACATCCAGCTGCAGTTCAGGAGTCTGATGACCAAAGAGCCACAAAGTGTTCTGAGGGCTGGAGAAAAATGCCTTCTAGTGAGCTATTGAACGAGCTCAACCTGTTTAGCTTATCAAAAGAAGATTGAAAGGTGACTTCATTGAAGTGTTGAAGGGCCTTAATGGAGACAAAAGATTGGGTATTTGTGATGGGCCTGGTGCCCCAGCGCCCCCTTGTGGCAGGGGCGGGCTGGGGGCCTTGCGCTGCACCACTCGCTTGTCCTTTGGTCTGCCCCTGGTAGCCGGCGTATTACGGCCTAGCGGCCGGAGTCCATAAACCCCCCCCTTTGGGGTGGGGTAGCGCGGCCTAGCGGCCGGAGTCCGCAAGCACCCTCTTCGGGCGGGGTAGCGCGGCCTAGCGGCCGGAGTCCAAGAACGCCCTCAAGGGGCGGGGTAGCGCGGCCTAGCGGCCGGAGTCCATAAATACCCCCTATGGGGTGGGGTAGCGCGGCCTAGCGGCCGGAGTCCATAAATACCCCCTATGGGGTGGGGTAGCACGGCCTAGCGGCCGGAGTCCACAAGCGCCCCCTTCGGGGCGGGGTAGCGCGGCCTAGCGGCCGGAGTCCACAAGCGCCCCCTTCGGGGCGGGGTAGCGCGGCCTAACGGCCGGAGTCCATAAACACCCCTTCGGGGTGGGGTAGCGCGGCCTAACGGCCGGAGTCCACAAGCGCCCCCTTCGGGGCGGGGTAGCGCGGCCTAGCGGCCGGAGTCCACAAGCGCCCCCTTCGGGGCGGGGTAGCGCGGCCTAGCGGCCGGAGTCCATAAACCCCCCCTTCGGGGTGGGGTAGCGCGGCCTAGCAGCCTGAGTCCATAAACACCCCCTGCGGGGTGGGGTAGCACGAGGTGGGGTAGGGGGACTCGGGCCCTCCCTCTCCACCGAGCCCCGACCCAGGGCCCTGTTTGTGGCAAGTTCTCCTTGCCGCCCGCTCGGCGGGGATCCGTCCGCAACACGCCGAGCGGTACTGCAGCTTTAAGGCTGTCAGTCACTACAATGCCCCTGGCTCACTTCTACCCTGTCTAGCCGGACGCTTGCGTTGTGGGAGCGGCTCCCCCGTAGGTCTGTCACTGCCGGCGTCCCTCCCCGGGGGCTCCGGGTCGGCCCCTGCTCGGCTGGCGCCCCGGTCTGAGCTCCTGGGCTCTCCCTCTGCAGGAGCTGACGGTCTGTGTCCTTCTCCCCCGGTGGCCAGCCCAGACTGAGCAGACCTGCAGGCTTTTGTACTGGTCTGCCAGTTGGAGCATGCCCAGCAGAACTTCCTGGGCGTGGCCTCCTCTGCTAGTAAAGAAGGGTTAACCCCTGCTGTACCAGTGCGGGGCTGCCCTGCCCCGTCACAGTATTAAAGGGCTTTTTAATCGAGGAGAGAAAGGCATAACACGACCCAGTGGCTGGAAGGTGAAAAGAGACAAATTCATATTAGAAATAAGACACAAATATTCAACAGCGAGGATGATTCACCACAGAAACAAGCTACCAAGGAAAGTGGTGGATTTGCCATCTCCTGGTGTCATCTAATGGAGACTAGATGCCTTTCTGGAATGTGTTTGCCCCAAAAGTAGCTCTTGTGTCATACAGGAGGCCTGTGATATGCAGGGGGTCAGATTAGATGCTCTAATGGTCTCTTCTGGCCATAAAGTCGACTAATTTCTGAAAAACTGAGTGTAGCATTGGGAGCAGCGTCTGATGTTTTCCTGTCTAGCCGGCTTGCTGCCTAGAACGAACGCTCCTTGAGTGGGGTGATCCACAGGGAGTAGCTCAAACCTCCAAAGTGCCTGGCTAGGGGCAGGACATTAGCACAGCAAGGGAGGGGTGTGGCAGTGACATCACAAAGGCTTTTTGCAGGACCTCAGACTATTGGTCAAAGGTGGTGGGGAGGTGGTGACCTCACAGAGAGATGCTGACATCAGCCAGGCAGGACAGGAGCGAGGGGCCAGGGAAACCTCAGAGACCCCTGTGGCTTTGCTTCAGCAAGTCTCCTTCTCCAGGTCTCTCTTTGAGGACTGAGAGAGTATTCGGGTTCACGTACGTGGGCGCCAGGAGGAACCTCTTTCGAGTTTTCTCCTTCCCTTTAGTGATTTTACTAGAAAACAGATGTCCCTGTTTAGAAGGTAAGAGCCTCCTTGAGGTTTGAAACCTGTTCAGTCTGATCCATCTGGTGACAGTTGAATTCTAGGCATGGAAAACACGAGCTTAAGGAGGCAGAATTTTATTGTGCACCTGGGATTTTGTCCTTAGAATCACTGGGGACATTAGGGTTTGTCCTTTTGGTTTCACCTTTTCCTCCATCCCTCCCTCCTTTCTCTTTGTCTCTTGCTTCTTTTGTCCTTTCTCCTGTTCCCCTCCCAACACCAGGAGGGGTGTGCGTATGTGTCTCAGGGGAATGCTCTGCAGCTCCCACTGTGGGAGGTCCACCCGAAAATGTGGGGCTGAAATAGTGCTCGGGCAGTGATCCCCACCGGTGACCTGGGCCATCCTTTGGGCGAGAACCCTCAGCCTCCCGTCCTCAGTCTCTACCCTGATTGGCTGAGCAGGGGGTTATTGACAGGGAGGAGACTCAGGTCCTTGTTGTTCTCTTTTAAGCCCAAGGAAATAAGTCATAACCAGTCATATGTTTGATGAATTTTGCTGCTCCTCTGCATTAATTGTCTCTGAGCAGTTCATGATTCTCTCTAACATTGCAGTTCTCCTCAAATACTTGCTGAATATTTATTGTGCACTGTTGTTGGTCTGGAGCTCATCTGAGAGCACTTTATTCAGGTCATTCAGTGTCTGAAATTCAAGATCCGATGGTTAGTTTGAAAATCAGGGCTCTTGGGTCCTATTCCCAACTCTGCCACTGGCTGGCTGTGTGACCTAAGACAAGTCAATTCTCCTTTCTCAGCCTTAGCTTCTTCCTCTTTCAAGTAGGGATAATAATGATCTGCTCCTACCTACCTCACGGTGGGTGGGGATCCATTGTCGAGTGTCACTAGGAGTAGTGCATAATATGCGGTGTCCTATCACATTTACTCAGAGCAGATTATGACATAATAGAATAGCTGAAATAGTCTATTTGATTTGTATTTTTTTATTTTGAAATTGTTAAGAGCAGCAATTACTTAGCTCAGACTGAAGCATCTTATCTAATGTTTGAGATCTAAGTGTCTCCTCTTTGTGTGCGACGAGACAATTTAACACACTGTGACAAACAGGAGATGCTTTTGTTTTGCAACAAAATCTTTTTGCAAAGAACTTTCATCTCACTTGTTTTGATTTCGAGAAACAAACTGGTTTAGTCTGAAGGGGATTTTCTGACAGAAATGGTTTCAATGAAATTTCCCCACCATCTCGATTCCTGGGCTCTATCCCTTTCTCTGGGGTTTTTTGTCCATTAGAACACGAGTCAGGACTGTTGCCTTCTCTTTCTGGCTCTGCCACCACCTTGCTGTGTAGGCCCTTGGGAAGGTCACGTCCCTTCTTTGTACTTCAGGCTTCTCCCCATCTGTCCAATGAGAACAGGGACAGTTCTCGAACTCTGGGCAGTCATTTTCAGCCGGGCCCCGGCAGGGATAACTAAAAATTTATATAGATATATATATGTATATATAAAAAAGACTTTCATTCCTTAGGAACCAGTTCCCTTAGGAAAAAGTTCTGATTTAAGGGATGTGCCACAGTATGTATTTTTTGTACCAATAGCGTTACCATGCGTTCGTATTTTCCCAGGAGGAATTTTTAAATTTTAAAAATTCCTCCCAGACAGTGATTTAAGAACCAAAAAGCCTGACATGTCCAGGAAAATACGGGTGTATGTTAACCCTACCTAAAGTTCTTTTTAAAAAAGATGGGCCTGAACTAGAAACGAATTCCGTTTTACATGTGTGGGTCCCTGCCACTCCCTGGGGGTGTGCTAGGGTGACCAGATGTCCTGATTTTATAGGGACAGTCCCAATTTTTGGGACTTTTTCTTATATAGGATCCTAATAACCCCCACCCCCTGTCCCGATTTTTCATACTTGCTGTCTAGTCACCCTACGGTGTGCACATGTGTGGGTTCCAGCTGCTCCCCGCCCCCCTCATTGAAGCAGGTGTGCAGGGTTACTGCCCTGGGAACTGCAGGGCACCAGTGGACATGGGGCTGGCTGGAGGCAGGGCAGGGGCTGACTGGAAGTAGGGTCTGGCTGCAGGCAGGGCAAGGGGTGCGGGGCTGGCTGGAGATGGGGTGTGCGGGACTGGCTGGCTTCAGGCAGGGGGGTGCAGCAGGGGTTGGCTGGAGACAGGGCAGGAGGTGCAGGGCCGGTGGTGTAGGGCTGGTGCAGGCAGGGGTGTGTGGGGCTGGCTGGCTTCAGGCAGGGGGGTGCAGCAGGGGTTGGCTGGAGACAGGGCAGGAGGTGCGGGGCCGGTGGTGTAGGGCTGGTGCGGGCAGGGGGGTGTGGGGAGCTGGCTGGCTTCAGGCAGAGCCGCAGGGGGTACGACAGGGGTTGGCTGGAGACAGGGCACGGGGTGCAGGGCTGGCTGCAGGGGGTGCGGGGCTGGTGCAGGCAGGGTGTGCAGCAGGGGCTGGCTGTGAGCAGGAGGTGCAGGGCTGGCTGGAGACAGGGGCTGGCTGCGGGCAGGGCAGGGGGTGGGGGGCTGGCTGGAGATGGGCTGACTGTGGGCAGGGGGTGTGGGGCTGGCTGGAGGCAGGGGCTGGTGCAGGCAGGGGGTGAGGGGCTGGAGGCAGGGCAGGGGGTGCGGGTACTGAGGGTACAGCCCACCCTGTACGGTAAGTGCCCCCTCCTCCTCCTTCAGCACCGGGGTAGCAGCAGCAGCCTGGGGCTTGGGGGCTATTTACATGGCCCAGGGCTCCCCTGTTTCCACCGCCCCGGCCCTTTAAATAGCTGTGGGAGCCCTGGGGAAGCGGCGGGGCTCTGGGGGCTATTTAAAGGGCCGGGGCGGTAGAAGCAATGGGAACCCTGGACTTTTTAAATAGCCCCCAGCACCCAAAACCGCCCTACCCCAGCCCCTGCTGGGAGCCCCAGGCCCTTTAAATTGCCCCCTGAGGAAGCCGGGCCACCCTGGTACAGCGCACCAGCTCTTGCCAGTACGCAGTACCAGGGCTTGGGCACGGGGCCCTCTTAGGGGTGGGGCCCAATTCAGGGGAATCGGGAGAATCGGCCTAAAGCTGGCCCTGTGTGGGGGTGCGGGGGTGGGGCAGGACTTAGTCCCATTCTGGGAACGACCAAAAATTATACAAACCTGCCGCCCCTGTCCAGCCCAACCTTCTGCTGATGCACCTCAGCCCACACCCCTGCAGGGTTTGAAGCTTCCATTGCTTAAATTCCAGGACACTGAGGGATTTCAGCTCCCCTTTGCCCAGAGGGAACCTTCACCCCACTCCCAGCCAGGTTCTTGTCCATGGGATCACTGCAGGGGGGCTGGGTCCCTCGGTGTCTTTTCTCTCTCTGTGACAGGCCAGGGAGCAATAACTGGGGCATCTGAGCACCCAGGACCTTCTGTGGGGCTGCCATTCCCCTTCCCCTTCTGTGGTCTCATCAGTCATTGACTCCAGCCTTTTTTCTGTCCATCGTCAGCACCATCCCAAGCCAGCTGCACTCACCTCAAAAAGACAGTGTCCCCTGTTGGGTGTAAATCACTGACCTCTCTGAGCACTGACTGCCCCTCTGTTTCCTGGCCTCTCAGTCTGTGCAGATGGGACCTTTCCCTCCAGTGCTGGAGGATTCGCCCTTCTCATCTACCCTTGTCCCAAGCAGCACAGCGGGTGGGAATCTTACATGTACCGAGGTGACTTAGGAGCAGAAACCGCCCCCGACATTCCATGCAATTGGCACTTACCCCTCACTCCGCAGGATTAAAACTCCTGCAGGGAGACTGCTGGGCCACATGCCAGATGGGCATGAGCAAAGCAGCAGGGTGAAAAAAAGAGCTTGGAGATGCTGGGGATTGAACCCAGGGCCTCATACATGCAAAGCATGTGCTCTACCACTGAGCTACATCCCCAGATGGTTAGGTGGTTACACTCAGAGCTATCCTATTGCCAGAGCATCCAGTGGCCTAAGCACAGCATGGGGGACACATTCCCTGCTCTGAGGGCCAAACCTGCGGTCCTTGAGGCTGCTGGTTCTTAGGGGTCACTTTGCAGCAGGGCCAGATTCGATGTGTGGGGCAGAGAGAGTGGGTGCCCTGGGCTCAGGGTGCAGAGATACACTCAGCCCTCTCCCCTGCATTGGGTGGGGGGTGCTGCCACCTCCTGCTGGAAGGTAATGGGACGGGGGGCACTGTGAGTCACTCAACACCTGACCCTGGTAGCAGAAATGCTGTGGGGAGCTCCAGGTGTTTCTAGGATCTGCTCTTTCCACCTGCCTGTGAAGTCCAGCTTTCCCCAGCACATTCACTGCCGTGCAATTGGGTCACTGTTTCCATGGCTGAACAGCAAAGAATCACTCCCAGTTTCCCTTCTATCTGAAGCAGGATTAGCCTGTGTCAGTGATTAATGAGGTGGATCTAGTTGTAGATTGTTATTCATTCCCCACCTTGACAATTCACACAGTCCCTTTCCCATGCAGATTCCCAGCACCTCGGTGATCCTGGTAGCAGGGGTTGGGGCCTGAGATTTCCAGGGTCCTTTTCCCCCTCCACCTGGAGTGAACTCAGCTTTTCCCCCATCCCAGACAATCCATGAAATAACAACAGGAGCATAAAGAAAGAGGGGAGGGAACATCTCACGGCCAGGGCTGGATGTGCCCAGGGCCCCCTGCTTGTCCATTGTTTCCATGGAATTTGGCCCCCTGCTTTGCACAAGGGACAGAGAAAGATCTTGCTGTTCCTGTGTCTGTGCAAGGAAAATTGTGCTTCCCTAGGAAAGAGAGGCAGGAAATGGCCCCATGGTGGGACAATATCCTCAGGATTAAGACCTAAGGACTCAGGCTGAGAACTGATAGAACTGCACTCATCTGGGATTTAACAAATTGTCTTTCATGGAGCAGGGCCTGATCCAGCGTTTTTGCCACCCCAAGCAGAAAAAAAATAAAAAAGCTGCAATCAAGGGCAGCTCTACCTCTGCCGCTTTTGGCGGCAAGTCCTTCCCTCTGAGAGGGACTGAGAGGGCCGAATTGCCGCTGAAGCCTCCCCTTTCCATTGACTGCCCCAGGCACCTGCTTGCTGCGCTGCTGCCTGGAGCCAGCCCTGCCATGGAGACACTGGGAAGATGGGGGAATCAGGAAAATAACATGGATTTATTTACATTGCAAGTGAAGAAAAAGCAAAGCTTTCCTGGTTTAAGGTCACTTTTCCCTGACTGGGAAGTGAATCCAGGCTTTGGCAGTGAAAGTGCCAAATCCTAACCACTAGACCACCAGGGCGGTGAGAATATTGCTTTTCTTCTCACTTATGCTACACTTTCTTAGGCTACTTTCTAGCCACTTTCTGAAATTGGTCCATTGTCCACTCCCTGAGGGGCTAGGAGCAGAGAGTGCAGGAACCCCTGTGCTCAGGGTCACAACCTCAGCCCAAACCAAGTCACTGAAACAAACTCAAATGATGCTTCCTCCAGCAGGATCACAGAGACACACAAAAAACCCCCATGAGGAACAATCCTCCTCTGCCTTCATTTACCCCATCGCAACCCTCTCAGCAGCCCGCTGTTGCGGGAAGGACTGAGCTGATAGGAGCTCTGGCATAGAGACCAAGGGAGGGGTGTTGCTCCCTCTCGCTGTGAGCTGATCACATTCTGACTCCATGTAACGGGGCTCTGAGCTTTGCCATCTTGTGAGTTCTGAGCACTGAGCCCCCCGGACCCTTCTGCTGGGAACATGGGGATTGCACAACAGCTGCAAGCCCTTTACCGTCTCCTTGTCCTCCTCGGCTTCCCCAGACCTTCCCCACAAATGGTTCTATCAGACGCTGGAGGGATCTAAGGACCTGCAGGTTTCCCTCACCCACCTCTTAAGGCAAACAGTGATTCCCTTCTCTGACACTCCTGGCCCTGAGCTTCTTTTGAGTTTTTCCCCAGGGGACCTGATTCCCTGTGAAAATGTGTGTGGCATGTGGGGAACTCAGACTCAGACTCAGACTCTCCCCCACTAGATGAGTCCAACAGCACCTCCCCTTGGTGGGAGAATCCTAAATTCCACCCTCCCACCCTGGTTACTCTGACCAGCTGATGGCGACAGCATGCTAAATCAAGCCCAGCTCTCTGGTCTAGAAAGCAGCATCTAACCAGCCTTGTAACAGCTCTGGTTTGCTCGCTGGAGACATAACAAACCAAGAAAAAAGGCAAATGTCAGACAGGGAACCTCAGCTCACAAATAAACGCCCTCAGGCTCCTTCTACACTGCGACTGGGCAGTTGACTGACTTTAAATCTAGCTAGCTCAGTTGGTAGAGCATGATGGTCTTTCAGGGTGTGAAAAACCCCAAAACCAGTATAATTAAGCTGACCTAAGCCGTGGTTAGATAGTGCTAAATGAAAGGAAAGATTGTTTTGTCAATGTCCTATTACAGGGATGGAAAACTCCTCCAGTCACTGCAGCAACTGTCTACTCCACAGTGCTAGAGCAGTGTCATAGCAGCATTTTAAGTGTAGCCAGCCTCACAGTAAGACCAGATCGGGCTCCAGTTTGGCTCTGTGGACACTGAGGTACTAGTAACATACTAATGCCTCCATAGTTGGCAGGATTCAAACCTGTGTGGGGACACACCAATGGATTGCAAGTCTATCACCTTAACCACTCAGCCACAAGTACTTAATATACAGTTATTTCACTACACCATGATTCTGTTCTCACAGAATTGTCACTTCAAATTGCTCAGACCAGCTTCCCCAGCACACTCACGGCTGCATTAGTGTAAGTATGTCCATGGCTGAACAGCGAGAGTTCCTGCCCATTTCCCTTCCAGCTGGAGCAGGATGAGAGTGTGTTTGTGGTTAATGACATTGCTATAGGTTGTTGTCCATTCCCCACACTGACAATTCAGACAGTCCCTTTCCTCTTTGAATCTCCACCATATCATTCCAATAGCCAGGGTCAGGATTTCTCTGGGCACTGAAATGTCCTATTACAGGGATGTCCTATTTCTCAGGGGGTTGGTACATGAACTCAGCCTTGCATCCATCCCTGATGTTTCATGGACTAACAACAGCAGCAGAAAGAAAGAGCTGAGCCAATATCTCACTGTCAGAGGTGAAGGTGGCCACGTCCCCTCTGTCTGACCATCGCCATTGCAGGAGAGAAGGTTTCAATGCAATCGAATGCCCTGGCTCAGACAAGAGACACAGGGAGGTTTTGCTGTTCATGGATCTGTGCAAAGGAAATTGTGTCTCTGTGTGAAATTGAGGAGGGAAATGAAATGTCCATATGGTGGCCCAATGCCCTAACAAATGTGGGTGAAGGACTCGGGCTGGAAAATGATTTTACAGGAGTTCGTATCAATTTATTGCCCTGATTAAAATCTACGGCTAAAAGGCAGCCACTGTTGTTAGTACTTGTACCTGTGTAGGGACACCCCAATGGGTATCAAGTCCATTCCCTTAACCAGGGATAGTTGATTATTTTATCAAGATCTAAATTTCTTGGTCAAGATATAGTCAATATCTAGACTCCAGAGAAAATAATACACTGATGATAATAAGAAGAATTTAGAAATAATTTGCAGTCACTATGGGCATAACTATGATGATTGTCTCGTGTTTCACTCTTTATATCTGGCACCACTGCCTTTCACTTTAGTCTTGTAGTTTACCAAGGGTAAAACTAAACATCTCTTCAGATACAAGGGAGTGTTTGTGTTCATTCCTGTTAGCTACACGGGGGTTTGATGTAGCTGCTTTCAATCCTCCGGCTTTGCCCTGATAAGAAACATTTCAGGGTGTCACTGAACTGAAGGAGGGAGATCATTTTTTCGCAGATTACGCCACCTCTTAAAGGTGTTTGTTTGGCTGGCAGCCCTGGTTCCCAGGACTCTCCTGAGGGAAGAAAGTTTCTGTGCAAAATACTAAAACTTTTAACAGAGAGGAGGGAAAGGCGATGGCCACATGATGGGGCCAGTATGTATGACAACAGGGTTCTTTTATATGGGATGACTCTGAACATTGAGTGATCTCCACTCCCTTGTGTTTGAAGAGACATTTAGTTGTGCACTTAGGAACCTATAAGGCTGAAGCAATGTTATGGATGGTGACACTACGACTGAAGGGTTATTTAATGTTGTAGAAATTGTTTAAAACACTTAGCTTAAACTGGAACTGCCTGTTATTAAAGGCTGGTTTCCCCACGTCAGTTCCATAAGCTCTGCTAGAAACACCCTGGGTTCTCTCCTGCCTCGGTGGGAACTGCAGGGAATCGTCCCCTGCTGCCCTTGGCTCCAGGCTGGTTTTTCTGGGGAGGGGACGTGGAATTGATTTGTTTGCTGTTGAGAAGGGAGCCAGGCCAGTTCTCAGGGAACGAGAACTCCCAGCATCTTCCCAGCCCAGCCCAGGCTGCTGCCCTGTCCCAGCCTCTGTTCCCCTGGGGGCCCTGCGTGTTTGACTCTAGAGCAGGCCGGGAGCAGCAGCTGAGGCAGAGGACAGCCTGGGCCGGGCAGATAAGAAGGAGTTTAGCAAGCAAAAAAGGTAAAATGGCAGGGGAGTATCACCTTGGACTCGACGGCATTTCTCTATTGGTCTGTCTGCTTTGGGGCAGGGACAATAACACGTCCTGCTGCATTCGTTATTTCAAAGGGCAGTTTAGGATTTTCATTCTCACACATGGTGCACAAAGCAGGACTCAACCTTTGCTGTAAACTAAACAAGCTGCTCACAGATTCTGGCAGCCACAATGAGCATTTGGGTGAGAGCTCAGACCTGCGCCTGTCCCAGAGGGAGGGGGTCACCTGTGTGGGGACTGGACCACTGACCTACCCGCTCCTAACTCCCAAACGTTCAGTAACTCTGTTATCACTGCCTTATCTTAAACCATAAGAAAAATGACACTGGGCTAGACCAAAGGCCCATCTAGCTCTGAATCTTGTCTTCTGACAGTAGCCAATACCAGGTGCCCCAACAACCAGGCACTATTGGGAGTGGAATCTAGGATCTCCTGTTTATGAAACAGAAGCTTTAGCCAGCTAAGCCACAGTGCCTGTGGGTAGCTATAACACACTGTCTGCCCACACCTGACTCCCTGCCATCGCCACCAGGGCCTAACAAGCTTTGCTTGTGTTTGGATTCTGCAAAGCAGAGGAGCAGGTGAGGTTTTCCTTGCAAGCTGTGTGTGAGTGAATCTTTGGCCAGGTCTGCACTACAAAGTTGTTTCAGCAGAATTATATTGCTCAGGTGTGTGAAAAACACACAACGCTACCTCGGTCGGCAGCTTGTGGCTGGTGTACACACTGCAATGCCATGTCTGGCGACAAAAGTGCCCTGTTTTGCTGACAAAATAAAACGACTTCAATGAGACAGCTAGAGCTTTTTGCAGCAAACTTAAAGTAACAGAGTAAACGCTGCTGTTCATTATATCACCATAACTGGCCTCCTCCAGTATCCCACAATGCCCGCTGTGAACTCGTCTGCCCTGCATTCCTGCTACAGAGCCATGGGCCCCTCCCCTTTCATCACTCTGGGAAGTTCTGACAGCTGAGCCTGCTGCTCTGCTCCGGCAGCGAGGAGCAAATCACTGCCGTGGATGCTGCTCTCTCCCGCACTGCGAACACAGAGCAGGCAGCGGGAGCTTCCTTACAGTGTAGGGGGGCCACTGGCATCCGAACTGTGACACGCCCATGACACCACTTCCCTCGAGGAGGCTCTTACCTTCTAAACAGGGACTTCTGTTTTCTAGTAAAATCAGGAAAAGGGAAGGAGAAAACTCGAAAGAGGTTCCTCCTGGCGCTCACGTACCTGAACCCGAATACTCTCTCAGTCCTCAAAGAGAGACCTGGAGAAGGAGACTTGCTGAAGCAAAGCCACAGGGGTCTCTGAGGTTTCCCTGGCCCCTCACCCCTGTCCTGCCTGGCTGATGTCAGCATCTCTCTGTGAGGTCACCACCTCCCCACCACCTTTGACCAATAGTCTGAAGTCCTGTAAAAGGCCTTTGTGATGTCACTGCCACACCCCTCCCTTGCTGTGCTAATGTCCTGCCCCTGGCCAGGCACTTTGGAGGTTTGAGCTACTCCCTGTGGATCACCCCACTCAAGGAGCGTTCGTTCTAGGCAGCAAGCCGGCTAGACAGGAAAACATCAGACGCTGCTCCCAATGCTACACTCAGTTTTTCAGAAATTAGTCGACTTTATGGCCAGAAGAGACCATTAGAGCATCTAATCTGACCCCCCTGCATATCACAGGCCTCCTGTATGACACTAGAGCTACTTTTGGGCAAACACATTCCAGAAAGGCATCTAGTCTTCATTAAATGATATCAAGAGATGGAGAATCCACCACTTTCCCTAGAAGACATTTTTCTCCAGCCCTCAGAACATTTGGTGGCTCTTTGCTATTGAACGAGCTCAACCTGTTTCGCTTATCAAAAGAAGATTGAAAGGTGACTTCATTGAAGTGTTGAAGGGCCTTAATGGAGAGAAAATATTGGGTATGAAAGGGCTCTTTAATCGAGGCGAGAAAGGCATAACAAGACCCAATGGCTGGAACGTGAAAAGAGACAAATTCATATTACAACTAAGGCACAAATATTCAACAGCGAGGATGATTCACGACAGAAACAAGCTCCCAAGGAAAGTGGTGGATTCTAATTCTAATTCCTTATGAATATTCTGTGTGTTTGTGTCTGCAGGGGAGGAACATGCTCTATGCCCAGAGGACTTTATTCCTCCAGCCTGCAAGGACAGAGGGGATGTCAAGGAGTTGCTCCTTCCATCCCCCACACAGAAAGGCCCTTCTTAGGAAAGGCAAAATCCTGGAGAGAAAGAATAACACTGACCAAGACTCCAGAAAGACAGATTTTTATAATCACAATGAGAAGTTTTTCACCTGACCAGGGACTTGAACCTTGGACCCTCAGATTAAAAGTCTGATGCTTTGCCAACTGAGCTAGCCAGGCTCACATATGAAAAACACAAGTTGGTGCACAGGTGAAGCTAGTCAAGAAAAAGCGAGACAGCCACAATAGGGGAAACTTGCTGCTCTCTCTCTCTTCCCAGCCCTGGCCTGGCTGGGTATTAGTGCTGGTTAAAAAGACGGGAAAATATCGGCATCTACCAGCCTTTCATAGCTGTACAAGACTCAGGCACAATACAGAGGTGCCCATCTGCAAGTGCCAAATGGTTGGATTGGCTAATGCAGCCTGTAGATGTCCAGAGCACTCTGGGATATAGAGCCAAGTGTCCATCACCATCATTCTTTCAAAGGGATAATGATAATGGTAGCAAGGTTCACAACTGACTCAGCAGTTGCATACAAAGGTGCATGTTTGGCAGTTACGTTGGCTCAGGTTGGCCACCCCAGTCTAGATGTAGAAGTTACAACATTTAAACTTGAAAGAGGGGCCAATTTCTCCATCATTTCCCACCTTTACATCGAAACACGATGAAGGTAGCAGATAGAGCCAGAGCAGGTTGTCTATGGGACCAAGTATATGCAGAGTATCCTCGACAGAGGTTTGTTCAACCTGTTCTTAAAAACCTCTGAGGACAGAGACACCACAGACTCCTTTGGGAGCCTAGTCCAGAGCTTAACTGCACTCAGAGTCTGACATTGGTGAAGTA